>NW_020621603.1:11820755-11860005 GCF_003573695.1 Papaver somniferum | reverse complement strand
ATTTCTTACGGGAGTGATTTACTTATCCTGTCCATGCATGACTTGAATATTACTTACATATTTCTATTGGGAATGAACTTACGCATCCATTTGGAGCTTTATAGTGTTTGCAGGTTCATATTTTCAGCCGACCGGACTAGTTGGGATGATCCTCAACTTTTCAGACTCTATATATATGATTGGGTGTCTACTTTTGGGTACCATCTCCACCTTGTTTGAGGAAATTCTACTGACAACAAGAAAAAATATACATTTTACTTCTTGGGAGGTATCCCATGCTCATGCAACACGGTAATATCTTTCCTTAACTCTTTTGCTTCGAATGGTAACAGTTTCTCCTTGTTCATGCTTTTAATTTTATCTTTAGAACATTGAGGACAATGTTAGATTTAAGTTTGGGGGTATGGGAGAAACTTTTTAGTTGCATTATAAATAAACTCCAGAACCTAGAAATTTATGCCTATTAAGGTTTGCACTAACCAATCTAAGTGGATGGAAGCATGTTGGTTTTAGGAGTTGAGGAACCAATCTGACTAGATGGAAACATCTAAAGAGTTTATTCATAAAAGCACAGAGCTCAGGTGTTAGAAATAACATGATAGTTTCACCATATCTCGTTGAGTCCTTTTCACTTCTGTTTTTTTTTTCATTTTAAACTATGTTTCTCTAAGTGATTAGGTGGGGCTCACGATTCAACTTGTTACCATTGCAAGGGTGAAATAGAGTGATTGAAATACCCATGAAAAAAAAAAGTTATGAAAAAAAAGTTATGAAAAAAAAAGAAAAAAAAGAGAAAAAAAAAAAAGAAAAAAAATGTTATGAAAAAAATTGAGACCAGACCATTAGACCAAACGGAATAAAATTCAATAAAGTCGACCACTGGTACCCTTGTATATGCCAGCTGTGTTGACCTAGATTTAGGACTATTGACCACTGGTTCCTTGTATATGTCAGTGTGTTGATATTAGTCAGACTAGTATCTCAATCCATTAGGATAGGTTCATTTTGGCGGAGGCCTTCAGACAGATATGGGAAACGCCGTTCACTTAGTAAACATCAAAACCATATATGTTTTTCTATATCCATCTTCTTGATTTATCCATGTGATTAGTTTTGACTCCGAATATGATGTCCATAGTGAAACTATCTGAGTAGAGCTCTGTCACTTTATATGAATTTTAGTATGCTTGAGTGCAAACTCGTGTACAACAATTGGAATTTCGCATCAGGGTACTTCTTCCTGTAGTCAATATGTATGCCAACCAAGGAGATTCTTTAGTGCCTTCCAAGGTTCTGCGTAGATATCTAAGGTATGGAGTAAAGATTTTGTGGGTATATCTCTGGTAAGCCCTCCCGAGACTATAACTCGGCCACTAGGGCCACCTAGGGGTTTAAAGGATTATTGCATACGCTAAATGCAATCGACGATGCCTGCGACAGTGAGTTAGGATTTTATTTTCTAAATTCGATTTGCTCCGGACTAGCAAATAATAAATTTGGGGGTATTTGATAGACGCATTTATGTGTCTAAATTAGTCTCAATTCTCTGTAATATTAGTACTCGATTTTGTTTATTTTGATATTTTATATCTTTGTAGGTGTTGTTGGAGAAATAAGTATTTGCGACGAAAATAACGAAATATGGCTGGCCTGGTACCTTCATATATCAGCAGCCTTATATCGCTTCACTGCCTGCACATGAAAGTGGAAACAAAGAACTGTCTTTGTTTGTTCAAGAAGGTGAAGCCCACTAGTGGGTGAATACTTTTAGGACGATGCTGAGGACTGAATACGGCAGCGACAATCCATGATAACTGGTGGCTGAACTTGGACTGAAATTTGGTCGAAATGGAGGTTGACTGTGATGAGAATATCGGGTATAGATTGAATTGTGAATGAAGGAACAATTGCTGCTGCTGTTTAGGTTATGAGATGAACGGAAGTTGGTTGGTCAGACGGAGATGAAATGGCTTGTTCAGAGATGTGGTTGGACACGAACTGCAAAAACAATGTCAAAGGAGTGGGTCTGTGGTTAGTTCATTGAGAGAGGGAAATGAATTGTCTGAGATGGCAGCGAAACAAGGAGCTGAGTTGCAGCTGTGGTGGTGATCGATCAGCAGCGAAGCTGGGTTTGCAGTTTGAGTGTGAACTGAAGTTCAGGAAGAGAAGGTCCGTAATGGCTGGTGTTCTAGGGGTTCTCGACATGAAATTGAAGGCCTGAATGGTGGCATTGTTTGAGATGGATGAGTTGGTTTTGCGGAGAATCGAAATGGAGGTGTTGTTATTAATGTTGCTGCCATTGCATGGCTGTAAACGACGGGTTTGATAAGAATTTGAAGGCTCCGAAGCTAAGAATATAGAGAGTAAGTGGAGGAATATCGATTGCCCACAGTGGGATGTATTCGAAAGCATTTGGATACGGGGTTTATCAACTGCTCAATGGTCCGGAGATAGAAGATGGTGTTGTTCCGAGTTTGTGCTTATTTCGGCGAAGCAGTTACTGTCGAATGGAGATGTGAATGAAGACTAATTCTAAGTGGTACTGTGGTTCATACTGCCAAGAGTTTGAACTTGAATTGTGGAGTCTAGGGCTTGGTTCGAGTGAAGTTAATACATATGCAAGGAATTACTCAAGCTCTGCTGCTGCCGTGATATGATGATGGTGATTGGAGTTCGTTGTCAAGCTGTGACTGGTGGACGATAAATGAATAGGTGAACTGATGATGCTCGGAGATTCGTGATGAGTCTGCAGCAACGAATACTTGTTGGTGCCGGTTTGCTGTGGTTTGATCGACAGAGAACTTGAAAATTTGAAGCAACAGGCTGGCAGATGTAAAGAAGATCAGACGTACAGAAGTTGGAGTTGGAGATGTGAACGGACATAATGGAACTGGTGAGGTGTAGCCGATTTTGGAAAGAAGGTAGATTTGAAGTCCCGCTGGAGTATTGGGCTGGGCCTTGGCAGCTGTCGCTAGGTATGGATGAAACTTATTCGTAGCATCACTATATATCAACTGAAAAGAAAAAAAGAAGGAAAGAAAAAACGGACAGGAGGAGGCGTGGCTACAGGCAGTTGAAGAGAGCCGCTGAGGAGATTAGGGTTTGAGGCTTATTTTCTCCATTTTGATTAGCTAGGATTTTATATTCATATTTTTTTATGGTTTTTAAGAAAGCCATGCCTAGCTAATTCCATGTTAGGGTTTAGGTAGAACCCAATTTTATTATGAAAACTCTACATTTATATGCTTAATAATGAATTGAATAACTAGTAATTTATCTTCATAAGAGCTTGGTATCTAATTGTTTATGTGATTTTGTTGATTATTTATGCTTTTCAATTGATATTTCGTACTTTGGTTAAATCCCTTGACGTGATATGCTTTATGATTGATAAATAATGCTTTAGAATCACTACCATGAAGCGAAGATAATTACAGCGGAGAAACAATATTTGAAAAAGCATGAAATATATTTTTAACGATTAGTAGAGCTTGCATAATTAATTGGTGGAAACCGAAAATCCTAACCACCCATTTCCATTTTATTCATTGTTAGACTTGTTAGTATTTTATTTTGTTCCGAATTTCTGAAAACTCTTTAAAACATCATCTTGTTAATTAGTTATTCTTGGTATTAGTTGGTAGAGTGTTTGACACTCCCTGTGGGAACGAACCGCATTTGCTATCTATATTACAATTGACCTGTGCGCTTGCGGATAAACTAGGTTTCATTTAATCATTTATTTTGGTTATATAAAATCTACATCAAGTTTCTGGCGCCGCTGCCGGGGAATGGCTGTATAGTACTCTCTAATTGATATCAATTTTCTTGTACATAATTGTTTTATTTTATTTTTATTTTTGTATATAATTTATTTTGTTTTTCTTTAGATTTTTTTTTAGTTCCTTTTTACGCAGTTTATTTGATTTTTTTTAGGTACCTTAGAAAGTGCTGCGGGTGAAAAGAAAGTATGGATTCACAAAGCTTTTGCAAGGACCAATTGGAATATCCACTAGAGGTTTGCTTAACTCATTTTGGATATGATTTTGATGATGATAGTGTTATTTGTGAAGTCAATGCCTTATTAGACTCCACACCACTGCTAGACACTAATAAATGGAAGCCCATAATAGAACCTCTAGTATTGGCCGAGTCTCGACTAGTTTCATCAGCCGAGAAAGGTCCGACCTTGACCTTTAAACCATTGTCTGATTTATCAAGTTATGGTTTTTCTCATCTTGATAATATTCATAATGAAACCGTTGTAGATGATAGTGGGTCTATGAGTCATGATATTATTGCTCTATTGAGCCCTTGTTCCACGACTGAACTTTCAGCCGTGGAAGTTATTTCCGCTGATTTGGAACCTGATTTAGAGCGCGCCCCGCGAATAGAAACTTTCAAACAATCTGAACTGATTTCTTACGGGAGTGATTTACTTATCCTGTCCATGCATGACTTGAATATTACTTACATATTTCTATTGGGAATGAACTTACGCATCTATTTGGAGCTTTATAGTGTTTGCAGGTTCATATTTTCAGCCGACCGGACTAGTTGGGATGATCCTCAACTTTTCAGACTCTATATATATGATTGGGTGTCTACTTTTGGGTACCATCCCCACCTTGTTTGAGGACATTCTACTGACAGCAAGAAAAAAAATACATTTTACTTCTTGGGAGGTATCCCATGCTCATGCAACACGGTAATATCTTTCCTTGACTCTTTTGCTTCGAATGGTAACAGTTTCTCCTTGTTCATGCTTTTAATTTTATCTTTAGAACATTGAGGACAATGTTAGATTTAAGTTTGGGGGTATGGGAGAAACTTTTTAGTTGCATTATAAATAAATTCCAGAACCTAGAAATTTATGCCTATTAAGGTTTTCACTAACCAATCTAAGTGGATGGAAGCATGTTGGTTTAGGAGTTGAGAAACCAATCTGACTAGATGGAAACATCTAAAGAGTCTATTCATAAAAGCACAAAGCTCAGGTGTTAGAAATAACATGATAGTTTCACCATATCTCGTTGAGTCCTTTTCACTTCTGTTTTTTTTTTCATTTTAAACTATGTTTCTCTAAGTGATTAGGTGGGGCTCACGATTCAACTTGTTACCATTGCTAGGGTGAAATAGAGTGATTGAGATACCCATGAAAAAAAAAGTTATGAAAAAAAAGTTATGAAAAAAAAAAAGAAAAAAAAGAGAAAAAAAAAGAAAAAAAAGAGAAAAAAAAGAAAAAAAATGTTATGAAAAAAATTGAGACCAGACGATTAGACCAAACGGAATAAAATTCAATAAAGTCGACCACTGGTACCCTTGTATATGCCAGTTGTGTTGACCTAGAGTTAGGACTATTGACCACTGGTTCCCTTGTATATGCCAGTGTGTTGATATTAGTCAGACTAGTATCTCAATCCATTAGGATAGGTTCATTTTGGCGGAGGCCTTCAGACAGATATGGGAAACGCCGTTCACTTAGTAAACATCAAAACCATATATGTTTTTCTATATCCATCTTCTTGATCTATCCATGTGATTAGTTTTGACTCCGAATATGATGTCCATAGTGCAACTATCTGAGTATAGCTCTGTCACTTTATATGAATTTTAGTATGCTTGAGTGCAAACTCGTGTACATCAATTGGAATTTCGCATCAGGGTACTTCTTCCTGTAGTCAATATGTATGCCAACCAAGGAGATTTTTTAGTGCCTTCCAAGGTTCTGCGTAGATAGCTAAGGTATGGAGTAAAGATTTTGTGGGTATATCTCTAGGGGTTCTCGACATGAAATTGAAGGCCTGAATGGTGGCATTTGTTGAGATGGATGAGTTGGTTTTGCGGAGAATCGAAATGGAGGTGTTGTTATTAATGTTGCTGCCATTGCATGGCTGTAAACGACGGGTTTGATAAGAATTTGAAGGCTCCGAAGCTAAGAACATAGAGAGTAAGTGGAGGTGTATCGATTGCCCACAATAGGATGTATTCGAAAGCATTTGGATACGGGGTTTATCAACTGCTTCCATTGAGTACTCCAAACTCCATTTTTATCTTTGTATTTGGCTTTAAAGAATTTAGCCCAATCTTCTTCTGAATTCAGCAAATTCCACATCATTTTCATAAAAAGTGCTCTATTAGTGATTCTCAATCTTCTTATACCCAGACCCCCCCCCCCCCTCATTAAAAGGTGTGCACACCTTGTTCCAGTTCAAAGTATCATACTTTCTCTCTTCACCATCACCAGTCCAAAGAAAATTCCTTATAATTCTTTCACAAATTTTAATAATGGAAGCAGGCCATTTGTAGACAGACATGTTATAAATGGGAATGTTACATAATACAGATTTAATAAGGACCAATCTGTCATGAAAAGACAACAATTTACCTTTACATGCTGCCAAATATCCTTGCATCATCTCCACCATTGGCCAGACAGTATCACTTTTAACTCTCCCTGGTTTCAGCACAACACCTAAATATTTATCTGGAAAAGATGTGAGCTCCATTTGCAACAGATTTGATATTTGAGCTTTTCTAAAAGGAGTGCTCCCATCCACAAAGCACTTACTTTTCTGCTTATTTATCAACTGACCTGAGCTGTCTTGATAACACTTGAGCAAACTAAGAAGAGATTCTAAACTTTTTTTTGATCCATTACTAAAGATGAAGACATCATCTGCAAAAAACAGATGAGTAAGATAAACCCCTTTTCTAATTACCATTGGTTGTAACTTTCTTGTTTCAACTAACTTAGTTAACCCTCTGCACAACATATATTCCATCAATACAAATAATATAGGAGATAGTGGATCCCCTTTCTTTAGACCCCTTTCCATAAAGAAAAAACCCCTTGGTCCCCCATTAACCATGACTGAAATTTTGGCAGAAGAAAACAAGACACGAAGCCAAGCACACCAAGATTCTGAAAAACCATATCTTTGAAGCACTTGAAATAGAAAGTTCCAGTTAACAGAGTCATAAGCTTGTGATATATCAAGCTTAAGTCCTACATTACCCCCTCTTCTATTATGCTTCATTTCATTGACCAATTCTGGGGCTAACATCACTTGTTCATGAATATTTCTCCCCTTAATATAAGCTGCCTGCTGAGGAGACACTAACTTTCCCATCAAACTGTTCATTCTAGTAGCAAGAATTTTAGTAAAAAATTTGAAACTAAAATTGCTTAGGCCAATTGTCCTGAACTGACCTGGCTTCTTAGCATTTTGAGTTTTGGGCAATAACATTAGAAAGTTTGAGTTAAGACCTCTTGGAATGTACTTTCTCTTCCAGCAATATTGAATGGCTTCTACAAAGTCATTATGAATAATATCCCAACAAGGTTTGTAAAATATACCTGAGAAGCTATCAGGTCCTGGAGCACCATCTGCATTCATTTCCCATACTGCTTGCTTAATTTCACTTGAATCAGGAATCTTGTCAAGATTATTTTGATCTTCTTCAGTAACTAATTGAGGAACAACCTCTAATAAAGTTTCATAAATATTTACTTCTTGATACTGGAATCTTTTGTGAAAGAATTCAACAAGGATATCAGCAATTCTATCTTGGTCAGCAATAATATTACCCTCATCATCCTCCAATTCACAGATCATATTTTGGGTTTGTCTAATCTTGATGCTTGTATGGAAAAAATTAGTATTGGCAGATCCTTCTTTTACCCATTGAATCCTTGACTCCTGCTTTATCATAATACTATGCTGGACTTCTCTAGAATTCAAATCATTCTGAGCCATAACTAGATCAAAAAGATCATTTTCATCTTGAGGATTGTCATCTGAAATTAACATTTTTTCTTGAACTAACTTTTCTGCTTCTTTGATTTTAACTTGAACATTGCCAAAGATATTCCAATTCCATTCTTTCAGAGCTGCTTTTAGTCTCTTGAGTTTCATCATAAAAACATAAGCTAGATCTCCAAGAATTGGCATTGCCCAAGACTCATTTACCATTGGCATAAAATCAGGATGCTCCAGCCATATCTTTTGAAATCTCAGAGGAACATTTTTTGGTTTAGGGATATTTGCACAACCTCTCATTAAAGGTGAGTGATCAGAAACCACCCTGATTCCTACTTTATACCCCCAATCAGCATACATTTGAAGCCATTTCATATTGAAGAGAGCTTTATCCAAGTTACATAAAATTCTTTTGCTACCATATTGACAATTAGACCAAGAGAAATCCAAGCCTACTTTAGGATCTTGAATGAGTTCACAATCACTAACACATTCATTAAAATCCAAAATTGATCTTCTTGAAGGAGCATTACCACCAACTTTTTCATCCATAAACAGAATGACATTAAAATCACCTATAATCAACCAAGGCTTGTTTAATTCACTAATCAACTTCATCTCAGTCCATAAAAATCTTCTTTGCACCAGCTTAACATGAGCATGAACACCAGACACTAGTACATTACCCACCTCCACTGTGATCATTTAACTAGTAATAGAGACAACAGAAGGAACAACTATATAATTTCTCCAGAATAACCATATATTACTTTTGTGATCAGCTGTGGAATTTTGAATAACCATACTCTGCATACCTGGCAGGTTTAATTTACTACAAAAAGAGGAAGTACACTTGATTTTTGGTTCTGCAATCCAAATTAGGGTAGGACTAATATTCCAATAAAAGATTTTCATGGTTTTGGATGGGGGTTTGAAACCCCTTTTCCAATATTTTTCCTAAAGTTATACTTATTTGGTACTTGTTTAACAGGTGCAGTTACTGAGGAGGAACTGCTACTAGCTGTATTCACTGGTTGTTGTAACTTTTTTTTCCCAGAAGAATTCACCACTGAAGTCCATGTAGTAAATGGGACTGATTCTGTAGTAACTTTTCATGATTCAGCATCAACAAACTTAACTTCACTCTTTTCTAGTTCAGTTGCCGCTGCTATTTGAATGAGCTTGATAGGTTCCATTTCTGTCATACTTTCTTCATTCCTGTTTGAATCTTCCTCTATTATTTGCTCCATTTGATTGAGAATATTGAATCTACCACTGCTTAAATTAACTTCTTCTGGAATAGATTGAACTGGGGAAATTACTATATCTGCAACTACTGAATCTTCTATCAAAGTATTAGCAATAGAAGTAGAAGAAGAAGTACTCACCTGCACCACTTCTTTGTCTACATTAACAGGACAAATATCGAAAGGAACATGAGAATTGACTATATTAGGAGAAATAGGGGTACCAACATAAGGAGATTTCTACTGCATAATGGGATTTCCATTTTTAGGATTACCGGCCTTTGAATTTTGTTGCATATTACCATTGTTGCCTGTATTGCCATTACCTTGTTTATTAACTTCACTTGCAGATTTATCTCTTCCTCTTTCTACTCTGCATTCAGTTACTAAATGACCAAGAAACTTATAGGTAGAGCAGTATTTTGGACAGTCTAGAATTGAAATATTCTGAAAAAAAACCTCCAAACTTTGTTCAAATCCAAATTTTACTTGGAATATGCTTAGCAAAATCAACCTCAACTAAGACATTTGCATAATAGCCTACCTCACATTTCTCTGTTGCAGCATCAAGTTTTACAGGAGTACCAAATTCCATGCAAATTTTAAAAAGAATCTTCTCATTCCGAAATTCAAGACCAAGACCTGGAAATCTTACCCAAACCATAGCCCTTTATGTTTTTTGATTTTCAGGTCTAAAGTTAGATATCCAATTTCTTACTTGTAATACTTGATTAATTACTTCCCATTTCTCTTCTTTGATATATTGACGATCTGCAGCATTATCCAATTTGATAGTCAAAAAACCGCTTCCTAATGGAATCATTTTGCACTCTCCTTTTAACTTTCATAGTTGACGAAGAATAATAACAGCATCAACAAATTTAATTTGTTGTAGATTTAATCTGCCTATAAGTGAGAATCTCCATGGATCTAAACTTTCTTCAAATAGATCATCAGGTAAATCTATAGAAGGAAAACTTTGCGAAGAACTTTCATTATTTAATCCTACCATTTTGACCTTATTTAGATCAACTTCTGCGGTTTTAGGATCAGAATCCATGAAACCACATGAATTAATATTGTTTAATCATGAAGGATTGACTAGGAATAGTTGTGATTAATGTTTTTCACCTGAGAATTGATGAAGTTGAACACAAAAAACGAAAAAATTGAGAAGAAAATTCGCCGAATTGATCGCCCGAGTTGCAGAGCTCGACTCGCTCGATTCACTTAACCGAGTTGCTACCCGAGTTTCCAACATATTAGCCTCAATTAGTCTAGGTTCATTTTCCCCAACGACAAGCTTCATATTAAACCAGTACATCGCCTCTTGTAGGACAAACTTGATGCATAAGATGTTCTTGTTAAACACTACATCATTCCTAGCTCTCTAGATTTCCCAAAACACACATACATTCCATCTTAAATATCGCATAATCCCCTCCATCAGCCAGCCGCTGAATAGTAATATCCTGAATTTACTGATCTGATATTCCCTTATTTAGAGACTCAAGAGGGAAGCAAATACCACAGCTTGTGACACTTGACAGTATAAGAACAAATGATCTATTGTTTGTACATGTCTATCACATAGCCTGCAATCATCATTTATGCCATGATGTGATTTTTTATGTTTCTAGCAACAAGAAGACCATTTTTTGAGCATTCTCCATACAAATAATTGAATTTTTGGAGGGATATTTTTAACACTCCAAAACTTCTTCCATGGAAACACAATATTGGTGGATGCCGAGGGAGTTTTATCATTCAAAATCTTAAGAAACGATTTAGAGGAGAAATCACCTTTCGGATGATGTGTCCAGAGCAGTTTATCGCCTGTATTATCATCAGTCCTAGTAGTATGTGAATCTTCATTATCTTGGTAACTTCGTATTGGTTGAAGCGCTGCTGCAACTTAATTTTATCCCACATGTGTTCTTCATGAATAATAAGATCCTTCACCTTCTTTATGTGATGGATACCATTATCCCTCTTCTCCGGCTTCTTGTTTGGAATGCTTCGTATCCATGGGTATTCCCATATAATAATATATTCACTATTCACAATTGACCAGCAGCATCCATGCATCCCTCATTTCTTCTCTAACTTTCAGCAACACATTCCACGTCGCCGAGAAACTAACAGGTTTTTTCACCTCCCAAAAGCTTTTATTTTTCACATACTTGGCCTTTATAACCTGACCCCACATACAATCCTCGTCATCCGAAAATTTCCAAACCAGCTTAGCGATCATCGCCATGTTCAGCTTCTGTAATGACCTGATCCCCAAACCACCCTGCTCCTTATCAATCTAAAAAATTCTCCAACTTATGAAATGCATCTTCTTCGTGTCCCTAGACCCCCGCCAAAAAATCCTCATAATTCTATGAGGTTTGCTAGTGTTTACTTGGGAATAAGGGAGGTAGCCATGAAAAAAATGAGGAATGAGACCAACTTCCGTCTTGATAAACATTGTTCTTCCAGCACGAGATAAGAAAGATCTATTCCATTTAGATGTTTTGGACAAAAATCTATCCTCAAGGAAGTATTAAGAAGATATTTGGTGGGCAGGATTGAAGAGTTGGTGGGCAGGCTTGAAGAGCTGGTGACCCAGATACTTATCAGTGCTCATCATCTGCTGCACACCCAACAAATTGGAAACTTCCATCTTCTATGTCTCTGTACTCCTATGCTAAAATATACATCTAATTTATGCATGTTAGCAGTCTGACCAGACCAAACAACATAAATAAATAAAATTTGCAAGAGAGTTTCAATAGTCTTGTTGTCCAAGGTGCCGAATAAGAGCAGGTCATCTGCAAACATAAGGTGGGATACAATGGGGGCATTCTTGCAGATTCTGTACCCATTATATAGAGAATTGCTTTATATAGTTCTCATCAACCATGATAGACCTTATAAGAGTAGAATGAATAAATATGGTGATAATGGACGCCCTTGATGTCACACAAACCTCTTTCACTCACAAAGAACCCCTTAGCTTGACCATTAACTACTGTAGATAAGCTAGTCGTGGCTATACATTTCATGATTAATTCATAAGTGTGCCATACAATGCCAAGCATCCTTAGACAGTGACTTAAGAACCTCCAACTAATCTTGTCGTAGGCCTTGCTAATGTTTGTTTTTAAGGCAAAAACACCTAGAACATAGCTAGAGTTTGACATATAATGCACAATCTCTTTGGAAATCACTACGTTGTCTATAATTAATCTGCCAGGGATGAACGCCGATTGCACTTTATCCAGTAGCTTGTCAAGATAACCTTTAATATTTTGGGCTAGAGTCTTAGTTATGACTTTATACATGATGTTAGTTAGAGCAAGAGGTCTGAAATCAGAAGGAAGAGTAGGTTTTCTCCTTGGGGATTAACACTATATTTGTCATACCGGGTATTTTTATTTATCGTTTTGGGTTGGGTTTTAATCGAGTCAGCTATGTTTGTACCCTATTAAAATAGTGTACGAGCGTACCGCACAAGCTATTTGATATTACGGTTTATTGTGGAAACCGGTGGGTTTATTGAGGAAACCCACATGGCTTATTATCGAAACCCAATATGGTTTATTATGGAAACCGGTGGGTTTATTATAGAAACCCACAAGGCTTATTACGGAAGCCTAAATAAGGTTTATTATAGAAATCGGTGGGTTTATTATGGAAACACACAAGGCTTATTATGGAAGCCTAAGTACGGTTTATTATGGAAACCGGTGGGTTTATTATGGAAACCCAAGTGGCTTATTATGGAAGCCCAGTCTAGCTTATTATAGAACCCAAAAGACTTATTTTTGGAAGTCTTTTGAGATAGACACAAATCTTGTGAAGATAGACAAGGATCTTCCAAGATAAATACAAATCTTATGAAGATATACAAGGATCTTTCAAGATAGACATGTATCTTCAAGGTTATATACAAATCTTCAAGGATAACTACAAATCTAGGGTTATTATGGAACTAGATTAGGGTTTTTCGCCTATAAATAGAGGCCAAAAATCCAACTCAAGGAACATGGAATTCTAGGTTTGCCAACCTAATTATTGTAATACTCATATTAATACAATATTTCTCCCTACGGGGATTCATCCGTGGACGTAGGCATCATCGCCGAACCACGTTAAATTCTTGTGTCTCTTTATTTTTCTTCAATTCGTTTCATAACCCTAATTTCGCAATCATCATCAAATCATCGTATTTTGTGCCTAGAATTTATTTTGGGTACGAATATTGGCGCCGACTAAAGGGACCGAGCAAAAGATCATGCTCCCCCTTTGAGAAAAGTTTTTCTTTCCAAGTGTTTTCGAAGATTAGGCTTCCAAAAGAAAAAAAAAAGAAGTTCACAACATTTTCAGAAAAGTTGTGATCCAAGACGTTGCAATCTACAGTTATAGAAAGTTCTCAGAAACGTTGTGATCCATAACGTTACGATCCAGAGTTGCAGAAAGTATTCAAAAGCGTTGTGATACGGAACGTTGTTGCAGACATTTCCAGAAACGTTGCGGAAAGAGAAGGTTGTTAAACAAAAAGGAGTTCGACATGATGCAAACTCCATGAAATTTTACAAGGAATCAAAGTCCTAGGAATCATGGTACATGATGCAAAGTCCACGAAATTTCACAAGGAATCAAAGTCCTACAAATCGTGGTGGTTAGAGTCTTCGACTAAAGTACGAGGCGTACCATTAGTGGAGTACGCGGCAATGTGAGAAAATCAAAACGTTGCATATCAGACCAAGCTGGTCACTTCTGGAAGAGAAGATGCAAACTGGGGTCACAAAGAAAAGGTCCTACGACTCGTACCTGCAGGAAAAAATAAGATCCCGACAAAGCAGTGATGGAAGTGTTGTAAAGATTAACATGTGGGCTCTGGGCTAAGAATAGAGCCCGTCAACTTGTCAAGCCTCACATGCTGCCATGCTGGTACGTGAGTATTCTATAATTACATTATGATACTTTTGAACGTGTATGGTGATTGATGAGCATTCGTTTTGGTGCGTAAATATTGTCCACATCATCAACGGGCATTTAGTCCACACAAGATTATACTTCTCTGCTCAACAAAGACATGGCGGCGTCCGTTTACACGTCATGGAGGTAAACCTTGATCCAAGCCTTTGTAGAAGATATTTATTCTTAGCTAGAAGGGATTACTGGTACACGAACGTCGGACCACCATGACAAACGCCAAATGAAGGTCTTGCTTGCAATCCGACTCGTCAAGATTTAAGGTGTGAAATAGTCGCATCCATGCGACCTGTACATCAGTTCCACCATATTAAGGATCCGGTGGCGTCTTTCGTGCTCCAAAACAGGTAGCAAACAATCCGAGGAAATAAAAATGTTACACATCAATCCAAGCAGTTTACAAGAGAAGATGCGTAGTTGGTCATACAAGAGTCTTACCAATTTTACCTGCTTGAAGTAAAAGAAGGGCATGAGGTCATGCCAAGCCCCACGTGTTTGGTGCTCCGGGAAGTCTTAAGTAAATTTTAGGTACTTTGAAATATTAAGCTAAACTTACTTGGGGGACTCCACACGACCAGCTGGCCAAAACCATATAAGGCTATCTCGAGAAATGGTTTAGAACGGAACGACACGCCACACCAAGACAATATTTTAGCGGCGATTCCAAAAGGAAGAATCATGATGGATCCAGAAATAGATATGGGAGCTGAAAAGATACCATAAACCCAGATCCATCTAGCAAGTGAGGATCAGATATAATAGATCTGGTTCCTGTTTCAGATGGGGACGTCTTTTCTATTCGAGAATATCTCTACAGATATTGGAGGCGGCTAAAGTGACGGCTAGCATGCAATCAAAATCAATATGGTTAAGGAAGTCAAACAATAAGACGCATTCTTTTCAATATCATTGGAAGTAATGGGGGCGACTAAGATGAAAAACACCTGCATGTATTTATTAAAGAAATACGTGCAATATGTCTTTCTAATGAAGAGAAAGACAAAGAAGAAGTATTTGATAATTAAGGAAATAGTTGCAATGTTTTTCTATAAAAGAGAAAGACAAAGGCGAGGTATTTTGGGTATCAACGGAACAGTTGCAATGTCTTTCTAATAAAGAGAAAGACAGACGAGGTATTTGATTATAAAGGAAATTGTTGCGATGTCTTTCTAATAGAGAGAAAGGCGAAAAGAAAGTGTTTCAATATAATTAAGTTGAAGCTAAAATGGAGCGAAAGAAAAATATTAAAAATTGCATGTATTTATTAAAGAAATACGTGCAATGTCTTCCTATAAAATATGAAGACAAACACGAAGTATTTCGATTGTCAAGGAAATAACTGCAATGTCTTTCTAGTAAAGAGAAAGTGAAAAGAAAAATGTTTCAATAAAAAAATGAAACAAAAGGAGAAAAACTAAAAGTGTTTTGTAAACGAGGTGGAGCGAAAGAAAGGAAATGTATGACGAAAAGCTAGAGACAGTCGACCTGTACACCAGAGATTGTCACACATTCATTACTCGCAGACATAAGAGCGTTCAGTCGGCAAAATCTTGGCCAGTACGGGAACAAATGGGCAACCGATGTTCCTAGAAAATTACAGGAGCAACTTGCATTCGAGTGAGGTATGTTCTCAAAGTCGAAGTTGAGTTATTTACTTAATCCTGATAATTTTTCTATTAAAAAGATAAATTGGAGCGTTTTTCTATCAAAGAGAAAAACCAAGGAAATGAATTGTCATGCAAAGTCGAATGGTTTTAGCAATATCTTACAAATAACAATGGAGCAAATGGCAATAAATGTTCCAAAACAAGATCGGAACGACTAGGAAAGCATGAATGTGGGATTCAAGATCCTAAAGAAACGTTGGAAGATTTACAAGACCAACACGTATGTCATTTGTTAGCTAATGGAAGAGCAAGAGGACATAACATGCCGGATATGCACTAAAATGTGCCATGATTCATTTAAGCAATTATGTACATGTCGTCGTCGCATGTAGCCTTTGTCTTCTTAATTCTTTAACAAGATGGACAAGGCCACGAAAGGTTATCGGATAAACAACATACGGCGAATTTGAAAGAGCCGCGAAGGTTAGTTCCTCTTTTGATTTTCTTAATCCAAACAACAAGCGGGACAAGGCCACGAAAGGTTATCGGATAAACAACATATGGCGAATTTGAACGAGCCGTGAAGGTTAGTTCTTCTTTTGATTTTCCTAATCCACACAACAAGCTGGTCAATGCCACGAAAGGTTATCAGATCAACATCACATGGAGAATTTGAACGAGCCGCGAAGGTTAGTTCTTCTTTTGATTTTCTTAATCCATCAACAAGTTGAGAATTAAGAGGGGGCGATGTTTGTACCCTATTAAAATAGTGTACGTGCGTACCGCACAAGCTATTTGATATTACGGTTTATTGTGGAAACCGGTGGGTTTATTGAAGAAACCCACATGGCTTATTATGGAAGCCCAATACGGTTTATTATGGAAACCGGTGGGTTTATTATGGAAACCCACAAGGCTTATTATGGAATCCTAAATAAGGTTTATTATGGAAATCGGTGGGTTTATTATGGAAACCCACGAGGCTTATTATGGAAGCCTAAGTACGGTTTATTATGGAAACCCAAGTGGCTTATTATGGAAGCCCAGTCTAGCTTATTATAGAAGCCCAAAAGACTTATTTTTGGAAGTCTTTTGAGATAGACACAAATCTTGTGAAGATAGACAAGGATCTTCCAAGATAAATACAAATCTTATGAAGATATACAAGGATCTTTCAAGATAGACATGTATCTTCAAGGTTATATACAAATCTTCAAGGATAACTACCAATCTAGGGCTATTATGGAACTAGATTAGGGTTTTTTTTCCTATAAATAGAGGACAAAAATCCAACTCAAGGAACATGGAATTCTAGGTTTGCCAACCTAATTATTGTAATACTCATATTAATACAATATTTCTCTCTACGGCGATTCATCCGTGGACGTAGGCATCATCGCCGAACCACGTTAAATTCTTGTGTCTCTTTATTTTTCTTCAATTCGTTTCATAACCCTAATTTCACAATCATCATCAAATCATCGTGTTTTGTGCCTAGAATTTATTTTGGGTACGTACAAGCTAATTACCTTGTTACTTTGGTTGACGTTGAGTCAATTGTTTTACCTTATCCTAAATTGTAACATTTGATTAGATATTTAGAAATTCTTCTCTTACAACTTAGTTAAAAATTAGGATGAAAATAGTCAACTAATTATATTTTGATAAATGAATAAATTTGAGGAAAATCAAAGGACGTTTTAATTAAACTAAATAAATAATAGAATAGTTTGATGTGTTATTACCATTAGTTGTAGTATTATTATTGGCATTAGTGTGTATAGTTATAAAAGGAAATAGAGAATAAAACAAAGGGAGGAGTTATAAAAATGAGAAGGAGATGGAGAATTATAAACTAATAGAGAAATGAGAAGAAGAAGAAGGAGATGGAGTAGAGTTCTTAGAGAAAAAATATAAAGATAAGCAAGAAGATTTTATAAACAACAAAAGGCAGAATGCTAGATCCTTTTTTTTGTTTTTTTTTTTGTTACACTTGATTTTGATTTCGTTTAATTTTACATAGTTAGGTTTCTGAAAAATTTTCCGTATAATTATAGGCATCCGATTAATGATCAGACTTCTAATACTGATATATAACATGTTTATGAATTCCTGGTTAAAATTTGAGAATAATCCACCGTAAATTCACCGTTGAATGTTTGTTTTAGTTTGTGTGTGATTTCTGAATTTTCTAGACAGTTTCGTTTTAACATGTTTTTGATTGATTTTGGTAACCTTAATGATGTTAAAATGAATTGTGGTCTAAACAAAGATTGTAGATATGTATGATATCTTTCATTATGCTTTGAATTTGATCAATTCTAGATTAATATTAATTTAAGGTGAATAGTTTGGTAATATGATGTAATCTGCCCAATTTTTAGGATTGCAATGTAAATTGAATAACTATGGTTTGAACTGTTGGTTTTGTTTGAAACTTTTGTATAATAAATTTTGGAATATTCTTGTTGCGTAGAATCAATCTAAACCTTAATCGTGTTTGTATACTATATTATACGAATATATAGATTTCTTATGTGAAATGATAGTATGATTGCTAAATTGAGAATTGTTGTGAAAATACAACTTTCTTGTGAAATTACAACTTGTTAATGATGTGGTTTGGAGCATTAAGATTTACATTTTATGAGAATATGATTATATAAATAAATGGATATGTTTCTTCAGATTGGCGGGGCACGAACCGAGGAAATTCGTGCAACTTATCGGAATGACCCCGATAAGCGGATTGGCAGGGCACGAACTGAGGAAACTCGTGCAACTTGTCGGAATGACCCCGATAAGAGGATATGCAGGGCACGAACCGAGGAAACTCGTGCATAAAGATAAATGAATGAGTTTGTTTAATAAATATAAGTAAATCCTTGAAGTTGGGTTGAATTCTCATGTTGTATATGCTCTTTGATTGATTGATATTTTTCACATGTTTTGAGAAAGGGAATGCATTCTATTGAGATGTCATCTCATCCCAATTGATATTTCTTGCAGATTTCATGGAAGTTGGAAGTGGAAACTAAGAAGCTAGTTATCTTGTTCATTGTGTGCATATATTTTGTAATTGCTTGATGTGTAATTGTTTGTTAAGAATATTATTAGAAATTTTTAAAAAGGATAATTTTTGTATTTAAATTTAATTGTGCTTGGTGAAATAAAATAAACAAATAAGAAAAAAAAATGTATGCATAAGTCTCTTTCCGACCCGTAATGCTTCGAGTTCGGATCCCCATATGGGCTTGACCCAGGTCCGGAACTCGGGGTGTTACAATATTAGTGTAATTTAATCCCGAAGGAAGAGTAGCTAAGGAGAAAAAGTTGAAAAGTTTTCGTTACCTCGTCTCCTACAAGATCCCAACATTTTTATAAAACTAGTACAACCGTTGCCACGGTGGGAGGGCCCGGAGAAGAATCTGAAGATGGGGTTTGTCTGCGACTACTTTCGCTCTGTTTAGGGAAAAGTGATACTTTCTCTCAGTTTCGGGGAAATATGATACTTTCACCCCATTTCGGAAAAAATGATACTTTGCCCCGTCTCAGAAAAAGTGATACTTTCGCCCCGTCTCAATATGTGATACTTTCACCCCACCTCAGAAAAAGTGATACATTCACCCCATCTCAGAAAAAGTGATAGTATCACTTTTCCCGAAACGCAGTGAAAGTATCACTTTTCCTGAAACAGAATGTGAAAGTATCACTTTTTCTGAAATGGAAAATTAGTCGATCCATAAACCAAAATATGGTTGCTTGATGTGTTATGCATCCTTTGTGGTGGTTTGCATAATGGCGTTGATGGTGGTTTTTTAGTTCAAGGCTAAAAGTGTAAAACCCTGTATTTAATGCGCCGCCAATCTGCAAAGGGACTGAGCCATTCAAAAAGTAATGAGTGTCCAGACCTCTTTACTTGCATATGTATTGAGAAATTCAACATATTTATGAAATTTATTCAGAATGGTGCATGAAGCAACAATCCCAGATATTCTGTAAATTTTAACCTACTGCATTATTCACTAATGCATTGACCTGCCTAGTATTTTCCTATGCAATGTTCCCAGCCGAACTCTCAATATTGGTATGACATGATGAGTAATGTTCACTCGCAGCGGAGTAGCATGAATCTCCCGAAGTGTCAGTATTGAGACCCGCATGAAAACACTCACGTAGGATACACCACTCTCTGATAAAGAGATTGGCGTGTTGACACACTTTTTAATTAAAAGTTAGTACGATCGACACGTTTAAATTCCTTAAGGAAAATCTAGATTGTCCATGTCAGTCTTAAAAAACGATCACAGCCACGCGATTTGGCCACGCAATTCAACAAGCCTAGCCTACTCCCAACGGAACTAGGCGATCATCACGATGACCACTGGCGGGCCCACTAACATCCCAGCCGGTCGGAATCCATTTAGTTCACTCACAACACCCTCAAACGTTAGACAGAACATGGGTGATCGCGCTGCTGAAAAAGAGCTCAAACGAGCCAAGACCGACCATAACGGTCTCAAATTCATCACATCCGTCCAACTTAGCTATCCTAGTTGGACGGTCTAGATCTTCCCTCGAATGATCAAAAGGGTACTGGCATGTTCACCGGCGACCCAACTACATCCTTGGTCAATCGACTTGCCCACGACAAACCAGGAGCGCATTGAATCGCTTGCCCAAAGTAAGGTGAACGCACTTCTTTGGATACCCTAAGTTGCGTTGCGGCAACACGCTACTGTCACAAATCGATCGTAACCATCCATCTTCGTCGGTCAAATCGAGTGGCTTAGATTCAATTTCAGGAGGCCCAGAAGATATCAACATGATCACTGGCAACCTACCTTTGCACATGGCCGATCGGCCTACTCAAACTAGCGCCCAACGCTTTCAATCGATCAGCCAAAATAGGGTTGGCCACATGGCTTCTAAAGCCTAATTTAAATCAACGGCAGTAGGAAATTGCTGCAAATCATCTCGTTCATCCAACTTTGCTAGCCTAGTCGAATGGTTTAGATTTATTTTTAGGAGGCCAACAGGGTAACAATGTGATCATCGACCACCTCTCCTCCACATGGAGTGATCGACCAAGTGGTAGTTCACCCATAGGGTACCCAAACGATCGCCCAAAGGAGGCCGATCATGCTAGTTTTTTAAGACGTTCAATTCGTGACTAATTTGAACGAGCTCTAAAATAACGATGTATCCTGCACATCGATTATTTTTAGCTGCTTGTTTAAAAGCGATGTTTTATATACATCGATTATATGTGATGTTTTATAAAAATTGATTTCACAAGTAATTTTATTATTTGACCTAAAAGCACTATGTGCTGCTTTTTAGCGGCGAGTCTCACGACTTGACCCATTTACTCGAGACATCAAACATGTCACAAACTAGGGGATGCTCACCGGGGTATTGGTCTGGCGGTTTACAGCATGCGGCGTGCAACGCGCCCATTACGAGAAAGTGTCAGGAAAGACGAACGATTAACAACAATGAGAGTAGTTATATGAGACCAAAAAGAACAAACTGCAAGCGAATTTTTTTATTATAGGGGGGAAATAATGATGTGGAAAACAAGACAGGGATTCTCTACAATGACACTGTATACCAATTGAAAGGGATGTAGCGCAGCTTGGTAGCGCGTTTTCCCTCGTAATGGAAACGTGGTGATCACCACTTTTTACACAACCCCACTTCTCCACTGCTTAATCACCTCCAATTCCTACGAGATCAGGGTGTGCTCGAACATGACTTATATAAATAGGATTTCAACCTATTTGAAAAGACATAATTGATCAACACAAGTAGCCAGAAACTATATTCTGATACAAGTCATAAAACAGCCACACCTTCGTAATTCAACATTCTGATCTCAAACACCTTCTTCGCTTCCCCCCCTAAGATCAACTCTTCTCCTTCACTTTGTGACCGAATTGAATCTGGAACGACCATTTCTTGGTTTAGGCCAGAGTCTCACGGGTTGATTTCTCGAATCCAAAAGTACTCATGTGCAGTACATTTGTTTAAGGTTTGAATTCGTTTCTCATCAACACACCCAAACTTACCAAAAACAACAGAATCAGTTTTTACCACAAAACAACTGGAGATCACAGTGGGAGATTAATCTCTCGGTTACAATCTCAAGATCTCGCAAAGATGGTTGGTCTTAGGACTAATTCAACTACGTCAAACCCCAGCCATAATCCCTCAAATGGTAATGTTTCTCACGTTCCATCGAGCAATTCTGGTTACAAAGAACTTTCGTATTTACTACCCCCTTTGTCTTTGTTGATTCAATCGATGGAGAAATCCCAACTATGGCTGAACTAGCGCGGAGACAAGAAATTGTTTCAAGAAATGTGAACCGGCTGAAGGGAGCAATTGACAACCTGTTCACCTGCCTGATACATGTGACAAGAATTTTAGGAGTCCAAATCTCTCTACGGATGATCGTGCTCAAGTCAACAGTTTCACTACCAATCGGAGGCCGGTGGACCAGGAAGCAGCTTCTCTAGTGGAAAGTTTATGCGAACTTCTACACCTCTCGAAGGATCAACGAACAAAGATATTTACTGCAATCAACCAGATAGCTCTAGATACGCGTTTGGCTCCTTCACATCCAGAAATCTCAAAAATGCCAGAGATTTCCGTGAACAATGTTACATTTACCAAAGACGACATGATGGCGGAAGAGGGTCATACCGAGCCCTGCACGTTACTTCATGCATCAAGGATTCAGAATTCAAAAGGGCTCTTATCGACACGGGAGCGTCCTCGAATGTTATTACTCTTAAAACTCTCAGGATAGCCGAAGTTCGACCAAAAAAAATTGTACGACAACCTACCATGATGACATACTTCGAAGGAAACCAAACCCGCACGTACGAGTATGTCAATCTAAATCTATCAGTAGGACCTGTCCAGTCGAAAGTGAAGTTCGAAGTAATAGAGAAGGAGCCGGACTACCACATGATACTGGGGAGACCGTAGCTTGATGACAATAAGATTGTCCCCTCAACGTATCACCAATGCCTGAAAACTATGTTGAATGATGAAGTTGTTCGCATTATGCGTTATTGTCTCCTTATGCACCAATTTGTGGCATAAAACTGTTTGAGCCAGAGGAAAATTCACGAGATTCATCAAGCAAGGTTTACTACACTCCACTCCCCACGTGGGCGTCGATCGAGGAGGAAGACCGGCTCACATCACTAAATAGAGAGACCAAGTATCGCGGCGCGTGTCCGCTGACAGGACGTACTAATTCTTCTTCACCAAGCGAAAGCTCATCTCATCTTCATACTAAGAGGGAACATACTTTTGTGGTGAGTCGTGACCAGAAAGGGAAAACCGTATATTGGCGCTGCTGTTAGCAATTAACAGGAGAGGTTGTCACCCAGTCTCTCCGCCCAATGGAATGCAACAGTAACGACAAGCTGCAAGAAGAAGTACCAAATTCTCCATGATAGTTACAGGATGACACCGACTCCACAACCGATGAACTCGAAATCATCAACATCGGGGATGAAGACTCTCCAAGGCCTATCTCCATCAGTTCGACTCTATGTGCAGACGAACGCACAAAACTTGTGAATCTTCTTAAGGAGTATCAAGACATATTCGCATGGCATATAAGGAAATGCCCGGTATAGACGAAAAAATGGTCACTCATCATCTAAATATAATACTTGGATACAAGCCATTCAAACAGTCTCCAAGGAAGTTTAGACACGATGTGGAGGAACAAATCAAGATTGAGATTCAGAAGCTACTAGCCGCAGGTTTCATCAAGCCCATTCACCATCCTACCTGGTTAGCCAACGTGGTTCCCGTAAATAAGAAGAGCGGTCAAATTAAGTGTTGCTTTGATTTCAGAGATCTAAACTAATGCTGCCCCAAAGACGATTTTCCCCTTCCCAACATCGACATGCTAGTAGACGCCACCAGCGGACATGGCATGTTATCCTTCGTGGATGGATACAACGACTACAACCAGATAAATATGTATGAGCATGACGCAAGTAAGACAGCTTTTCGAACCCCTCTCGGAAACTTTATTATACTGTGATGCCCTTTGGTTTGAAAAATGCTGGTGCTACCTATCAACGCGCCATGACCGCGATTTTCCATGACATGATGCACAAGAAAGTTGAAGATTACGTAGATGACATAGTAGTCAAATCAAAAACTCGAGCAGCCCACACAGACATGTTGCGCCAAGTGTTCGAAAGGTGCCGTGAATACAAACTGAAGATGAACCCTTTGAAATGTGCTTTTGGGGTCTCATCTGGAAAATTTATGGGATTTCAAGTAACTGCTGAAGGAATCAAGGTAGATCCGTCCAAGACTCAAGCCATCTCACGATGCCTCATCCGCAAACTGTGAAAGAACTCCAGAGCTTCATGGGAAAGGTAAACTACATTCGACGTTTTATACCTGGATTAGCCCAGCTTATCACTTCGTTCACCCCCTTGCTGAAAAAGGGATCAAGCTTTGTTTGGGCCACGCAGAAGCAAGAAGCCTTTCGGAATATTTAGCAAATATTATCGTCACTGCCCATTATGAAATCTCCCGTACAAGGGAGACTGTTGTGTCTCTACACAACTTCCAGTGATGTTGTTGTCGGAGCCCTCCTTGCCTAGGAAGATGATGAAGGGATTCAAAACCCTATATACTACTTCAGCCGTACTTTAAGAGATGCCGAACTCAGGTATCCTAAGGAAGAAAAAGCGTGTCTAGACCTAATTCACGCCATTCAGAAATTCAGACACTATTTGTTGTCAAACAAAGTAGTGCTAATAGCTAAAGTTGATCCTGTCAAGTTCTTGCTCTCAGAACCGGCCTTGATAGGCAGGCCGCCAAATGGTTACTCCAAATGTCGGAGCTCGATATAACATGCACTCCTCCGCGGGCTATTAAAGGACAAGCAGTGGCAGATCTACTAGCAGCATTCCCAGGAGAAGGTACTGCTGCACTGCATGAATATCTTCTTGGAGAGTTTTCAGAAATCTCTTTTATCAAAGAGGAAGCGTGGCTACTGTATTTCGACGGATCCTCTACCCCTAGCAGTAATACCGGAGGAGCAGGTGTAGTTCTAGTGTCTCCAACTGGTGAAGTCTTTTCACATTATTTCAAGCTGGAATTTAAATGCACCAACAATTCAATACGAAGCTTTCCTCATAGGATTGTTACTAGCCAAACAAGCAGGAGCCACACATCTAGAATTAAGAGGCGACTCTAAACTACTGATCAACCAGATGAATGGAGTATACTCTCTCAAAGAGGTAACACTGTCCCCCTATTGATCTGAAGCGCAAAAGCTATTGAACTACTTTGCTGATGCAAGTATAACTCATATCAGATGCAATAACAACAAACACGTGGATTACTTAGCTACATTAGCCTCAAAACTGCAATTCGAAGGTCTGGAAGAAACATTGAAGTGAGGAGGTGGGCCGGGGCGTCAACGTGGCTTTTACAGTCCAAAGATAATGAAGCTAGCGATTGGAGAACTCTGATTATTCAACATCTTAATAGTTCACTTTCCCAGGGAAAGGTTAGTCTCAAAACCCTACAAAACATCTTCATGCTCCACGGAGTGTTATACCATCGAAGCCTAGATGGATCCCTGTCAAGATATCTCGGAGACGAAGAAGCACAGCTACAACTTAATCGTATTCACGGCGAGATCTGTGGACAAACGTTAGTGGTGACTCTTTACCGACGTCTTCAACGCATTGGCTACTACTGGCCGGATATGGAGACCCAATCTCGATCACTCCAAGGTTCTTGCTCCATTTGTCAAGCACCACCACATCAATTAGAGGTCTTTAACGCTGGCTACGCTGGGGACTGGCGAGAACCATACATCAACTATCTTCGTGACGGTGTGCTACCTGCCAACAAGAAGGATGCAGCCAAGATGAAGAAAAAGGCCAAAAGGTTCGTATTCCATGAAGGAATCCTATACCGCAAAAGTTTTGGAGGCAATCTGCTACGATGTTTGGCAAAATCTGAAATCCCGACTATGTTAAGAGAGGTGCATGAAGGCGAACACCAAGGAAAGAAGAAGTTGTTCCTCCAAGTACACGAAAAGTATTACTGGCCAACTATGGAAGATGATGCAGAAGCGTTCGTTCAGAAATGCCATGAATGTCAGACCCACGGGAGTCTCATCCACGTGCCTTGCACCCCGCTTCATTCAGTAAGTAGTCCATGACCTTTCTACAGCTGGGGACTTGATATTGTAGGGGAAATCAATCCACCATCATCAAAACAGCATGAGTATATCATAATCGCGACGAAATACTTTACCAAATGGGTTGAAGCTATTCCTTGATCGGTTGTCAGTCGAGCAAATATAATTCACTTTCTCACTCAACTAGATATAAATATAGTACGTGATAAGAAAGAGTTCGTTCCCACAGAGAGGCTTTTGTTGTTATCAAATTTCAGTTTCTTAGTAAACAAGGGGGGATTTTTGTTTTATCTAAATAAACAAAGCAACAAAAGTAATCGAAAGCAATAAAATAATTTGAATAATCAATAGAAGAAGATATTGGTCACGGGATAGTTTCATTCACAAACATGTATTTTCATCAATGACTAGAATTGAAATTTTAATCTCTCATTTATCAAAAGTCATAGGATATCTTGATCGCAAGAATATCTCGTTTATTTCCCGATTTTATCACTAACAACATTAAAAGATGCTATTGTGAAATCTACCTAGAAAGCAACCTAAAGTGTAAAAGCACAATTAAGTTTAACAACCTAAGAGCAATAAGTTCTGTGAAATAAGACTAATCAATGCAAACAAACGTGTAAAAGCACTAATTCGTTTTAACAAAAGGTTATGATTCATATGTGACTAGTAGGATATATCACTACAAGCACTACTCACACTATGCTACTTAGAATCAGGGATAAACAACTATTTCGTATTGAAAACCCTAATCTAGCAATAGAGATGAAAGTAAATCGGATTGATTCCGGACTCAACCAAACTAGCATTCAAATCATATGACAATATTAATAATGAAACATAAACAATAAAATATTGAGACAAAACTAATTCATTGAATCAAATAACATGTTGGAAATCAACTTTTATCCCATAACCAATAATTGAGTTTAGTTACTCATAATCTTTGTGTTTATCATAATCATAATCATAAAATAAATTGAAGAAGATAAGAAATAAACGAAAGCAAATCCTAATAGAATCGCCCCTCTCCAAAGTTCCAAGTAGAAAATAATACGTGATCCAAAAAAAAAAGTAAAAGTCTTCCCTTTTTGTAGCTTTTCATCTTTCCAAAATTAGGTCTTCAAAGCCTAAAGTCCAATAGCAAGATTGTCCACCAAGCCCATATGTGAGGAATACCCATGTGAAAATATGCCAAAAATATATTGCCGGACAACTGGTGTCGGTGCCGGAAATTGACCGGAAAAGTCACAGGAAAACATTTCAGGTGACCGGAAAAGTCCACCCGGTCACCGATCAACGAGTCAGTTCGGTCGGTCAACTGAGTTAGCTCGGTCAAACTCAGTGAGTCATACCAAGTCAGGTAAGCCAGACAGTCAGCCAGGTAAATGAATGAGTCAGCATCTGACTACGTGAGTCAGATCTGAGTAGGCAGCTGACTGGTCTTGGCCAAAGGCCTGAGCTGTTGAGCTTTACACAGGCCATAACTTCCTGTTGCACAATGATGGTGCATGACTAATCTTCTGCTGCTCCATCCTGCAGTTCTGAATGCATAACTTCACAGATGCAGTTCTTTTGCAGCTCCATCCAGTTCAGGCTACATCAAAGCATCTCTGCAATCTTCTATTCCCTCATTTCCTAGCTCAAAATCATAGCTTCATGATGCCTCCTTCATCATCTCAACACCGTAGCAGCAAACACCATTAGTTATAACCCTGTAATCACAATTCATTGCTCTTGTTTTCTTGACTGCAGTTGTCACAACTCACAACCACTGCCAACTGAACCACCATTTCCAACCATACTGTTCACTAGCAAGCCAACACAGCTCCCACCTGCACACTGCAACTGCCATGACGCTGCAACCAACACAGTCACAACCATATCCTTAACAAACACCACCTGCAGTTCACTACCTCTTGCATATAATCTTCGCAGCAACTCCAACCACGCCACTGCATCATTCTTCTCAGCATCATACTTGCACAAACCCGCAAAGCCACACCAAATCATCATCTGCAGTTCAAGTTCACTTGAGCTGCACTTGAACACAACTTCACCTCAATGCCAGCAACACCATCAGTTATTGCACCTGACCATCTCTGTAACCTGCAATTCAACTTCAGCCTCATCTCAACTTCCTTTGCTCTGCCACCAACAACTCCAAGGGAAGCAACCCATGTAACTTACTGATTCAAACCAACAAAGATGTCAGCTGAATCTCAACTCATTCTCTGTCATTCTCTTACATCTGTGGCTCAACACTTCTTGCTCTTAACATCACAACCAGCTGCCATGCTCAGCTCCAGTTCCTACAACAGAAACTCCAATTACAGTTCCTTGAAGCAGCTAATAACCCATCTCCATCTCAGGTTAAAGACCCAATTCACAACCTCACTGCAGCAGCTCCATTCATTACAGCATCACCAATAGTTCAGCTTCAACTTCAACAACACAAAAGCACCTCAAACATCAAAACCCTAGCTTCTGAGATCCCAAATTCTCTCAATTTACTCACCAATTTCTTCTTCTCAGTTTTGATCATAACCTTATCTCCACCTTTTGCAGCAAACCCATACCAATTCCACCATCAATTTCCTCTTCAGTTCATCAGAAATTCACCAAACCATTCGATTCTGTCTCTGAACTGATTCGAAGCCACAATCCTATTTTAGCAACAAACCCATCTTCATTTAGATCCGCTTAAGCAGCATCATCAGTTCTCTCGCAGATTCAGAAACATCTTCATCTGCTCATCTCTCTTCTTCTTCATTCTCGAGTTTTAATTCACTATCTGCCATTAAATCCCTTTCCAATCTCTCCCTGAATCTTCATCTCGATCTACTGAATCTTGACTACAACCACCATTAAAAGTCACCATCTCTGCAACTCAGACACAGCGCCTCCATTTTCTCTCTTATTTCTCGATCTGGTCTGAAGCAGTAACAACAACAACATCTGTGTTTCTTTTCTTCTCATTTTCAGGTGAGATTTGTGAATGAGAGAAAACTCTCTCGATTTTAGGGTTGGATAGTTTGGGTTGGATGGTTACACCCCAGGGATAAGGACCACCCCACTCATTAGATAAGGGCCATCCTGATTGGCAACCCCTTAACTACAGCTGGCATGTTTTTAATATTCCTCCCTATAGAGTTGCCCCTTAACCTTGGCTCAGCTCCCAATAGTATTTTCCCGAGAAATGAATATACCTCTGACGATTATACATCTGACGATTTTTCCTATTTGCTCAAATTTGATGATTTCTCCTTCTTTTCCTTCGCATGACTCCAGAGTAGCTATAAAACTCAAAATCAAACATAAGAGACACAATTCATAAAGACAATAGTAAAGAAAGCATAAATACTAGATATAAAATTAGGTGTTTTAGACACCTATCAAATTCCCCCACACTTAGACTTTGTTAGTCCTCGAGCAAATCAAATAAAATAATTCTAAAAGATACAAACAACTCACACGAGGGTTTACTAGAGATACACCCACAAAACCTACTTTTCCAACTTACTAGTTCTCCGTAATGATAGCATCCAACGCGCTAAGAAACATAGAGATTCTGCACACTAGTCATAAAAAGTTAGACATAAATAAACACAATCTCATCCTTAAAAGTTGAGAGAGAAATAACCATCCCTTCTCAAAAGAAATTCCAGTTCGGAGTGATCAAAAGTCTCGACTCTGCCTCACAAGAAAAGGTTTTATGATATTGCTCTCAATAATAAACAGCTTTTTATGGGTCACACATGTGTCGAGGTAGGAATGAAGAGAGAATCCTGCGACACGTTGAATGGTAGGAAGGAAAAAAACCCTCCGAATTGTTTTGAAAACCCACATCTTTTATTCATTTTGAAAACCCTTTTTCTGACGATCTCTAAGAAAGGAAATCAACCACTTAACGAAGGTGGAATATGCTTACTTACCTCGTTATTTGTTCAGCGTGCAGTTAGCACCACTCTCACAGCATCCATAGAAACGTCTTCGGTCTTCAATCAGTGTCTTCATCTTCGTCTTCGGTCTTCAACTCTTGATGATGAAATCTTGAACTTCGTAGAATCTGACAATGCAGTTCTTTCCTCTAATTCCTTGTTGCTTGAACCTCATTACGGATATTTCTTCTTCCATTGGCTTTATTGAATGAAATACAAAACCAAAAACGAACTAAACAAACCAAAATATGATACAATGATTTTTTTTTTTCATTTTTTCATATTTTTTTTATTATGCAAGATAAAGTAAATACAAAAATAAAAATAAACAAAATACGAACACTAATGATGAACCTAATAAAATTTTTCTCTTGTCTTTCTTCTTTTCTTTTTTTTTTCTTTTTGGCAAGGGACCTAGCATAATGATGACCATGTCCCAAGTTTTTTTTTTTTTTTCCAGACAAGAGAAAATAATACAAATACAAAATAAAGATGAAAATCAAATAAAATACAAAGGCCACGGTGTAAGTACTTTGCCGCTCGATTCTTCACAACTTGTATGTCTCGATATCATAAACTTCTTGAATTCCCATCTTGATAATATTCGCTCTTGTACAATAGTCTTCAACTTGTAAAAATTCTGCTCCTTATCTTGTTGCTTTACTTAAATCTGAAATCTGCTCATTTCTGTACTGTCGCTTGTAAACCTTAAACGTTTTCAACTTTCCTTCAAATTTGTGATGCTCCTCTTGTTGATGATGATGGTGTTTCTATGGACCTGTTGGTGTAGAGAGAGATAAAGTGGATGGTGCTAACTGCGAACAAGATTACAAGTGGTATTTAAGTTAGCAATTTGATGTCACCATTCATGATTGATAAAATAGAACTCAAGAGATCAAAATAGTGCTTCTATTGGTGGGAGGTTGGGTAGCTCACCATTCTACTCGGAGTTTACGTAGGGTGACACACACTCTAAAAGCACATATTTAGACAGGTACAAAGAAATGAAGGTCGGTGCCTCTCATGATGTAACATGGGTAATCTCCACTATAAGGGATCAAAAATCTAATACTGAATTCAGTCTGCACCTCATTTTCCACTGGAATGGTTAAATCCAACTTTAACTCTCATACAAGTAAGAAACCCGATCATGTTTTCTGTCATCTCTAAGTTCAGTCACTCTTATGAGAATCTCGATGTAATCTTAGCGACATGTATACTATGTGACTCTAAACTAACCACAAGTTGGAGTTTTCTTATTTTGCACAAAAGTCGAAAAATTTGAAAATTTTACAATGCAAATGCTTAACCACTCCCCCACACTTAAACTTTACATTGTCCTTAATGTAAATTGAGTCATCCAAAGTAAGTCAAAGTGGGAAATTCTAACATGATAATGACAAGAAATCAGGGAAAAAATAAATGCAAGACAAGAAAAAGCTAAAAACGAAACAAGAATATAAATACAAGACAAAAAATACTCATCCTCTGGGTTGCCTCCCATTTAGCGCTTGGTTTAAAGTCGTCAGCCCAACTATCTCCCTGCTTTCTATGCCTCCTCCAGAGGGAGTGCATCCACAAAATTAGCTCATTCCACCACTTCAGAAGTGAAGTTCTTATAATATGGTTTCAAACGATGCCCATTAACTTTAAGTTCCTTGCCTGTAGCTATGCTACGAATTTCTACTGCACCATGAGAAAACACATTAGTAACAACAAAAGGTCCGATCCATCGTGACTTCAATTTACCCGGAAATAAATGCAAGCGAGAATTAAACAAAAGTACTTTCTGCCCAATGCAAAATTGTTTCCTAGAAATCATGTTATCATGAAATGCTTTCGTCTTTTCCTTATAAATGCGTGAGATTTCAAATGCATCATTGCGAAGCTCCTCTAACTCTTGGAGTTGTAACTTCCTTTGCTTTTCATCCCCATCCATCTCCATATTGCACTGCTTAATAACCCAAAACGCCTTATACTCAATTTCAACGGGTAAATGACTAGGTTTACCATACACAAGCTTAAAGGGAGACATCCCGATAGGTGTCTTGTATGCGGTTCTATAAGCCCACAAAGCATCATTAAGTCGCATGCTCCAATATTTCCTTGTTGGGTTCACCGTCTTCTCTAGAATGGATTTCACCTCCCGGTTTTAAACCTCGGCTTGTCCATTTGTTAGGGTATGATAAGGTGTTGCAATCTTGTGCGACACATTGTACTTCTTCAACAAGGTTTGTAAGATCCTGTTTTTGAAGTGAGAACCCCCATCGCTAATTATGGCTCTAGGAATTCCAAACCTTGCAAATATATTAGCTTGTACAAAATCTGAAACCACTTTAGAATCATTAGTTGGGGTGGCCTTAGCTTCCACCCATTTGGAGACATAATCAACAGCAAGTAAGATATAAAAATTCCCATGAGAGTTGACAAAAGGACCCATAAAATCAATACCCCATACATCAAAAACTTGAATAAATTGAATAAAAGTTTGTGGCATTTGATTTCGGGCACCTAGATTGCCTGTTCTTTGGCACCTATCACAAGTTGTACAAAATATATGTGCATCTTTAAACAAGGTTGGCCAATAGAAACCGCTTTCAAGTACCTTGTAAGCGGTTCTCTTACTCCCAAAATGTCCTCCACAAGCATAGGAGTGACAAAAAGACAAGATAAAATTAAACTCGGATTCGGGAACGCACCTTCGTAATACTTGGTCACTACCTTGTTTCCATAAGTATGGATCATCCCATATGTATTGGTTCCCTAACCTCTTAAGTTTGTACCTCTCAGCACGAGACAAGTTCTTTGGGATTTGTTTAGACACCAAGTAGTTCACAATGTCGGCATACCATGGTTCTCCAAAGGAAATTGAGAATAGTTGCTCATCCGGGAAACTTTCACGCAATGAGATCGCTTCCTTGTCCACGACAAGACGGCTCAAATGATCCGCAATGGTGTTCTCAATTCCTTTCTTGTCTTTGATTCAAATATCAAACTCTTTCCAGAGTACAATCCATCGTATGAGCCCCGGTTTTACTTCTTTCTTCATTAGTAAGTACCTAAGTGCTGCATGATTAGAAAAGACAACAACTTTTATACCAACTAGATAAGAGCGAAACTTTTCCAAAGCAAAAACAATAGCTAACAACTCTTTTTCAGTGGTTGTGTAGTTTTGTTGGGCTTCATTTAACGTTCTAGAAGCATAATAAATAGCATGATGTATCTTCCCCACACGTTGCCCAAGCACCGCACCAACCCTATAGTCACTTGCATCACACATGAGCTCAAAAGGCTTGCTCAAATCCGGTGGTTTAATGATAGGGGCTGAAATCAAAAGTTCTTTCAAACGATTGAATGCCGCCCGACACTTTTCATCAAATTTAAAGACCACATCTTTTTGCAATAAGTTGCAAAGTGGTGATGCTATCTTGGAAAAGTCTTTGATAAATCTACGATAAAAACCTGCATGACCAAGAAAAGAGCGTATCTCCCTCACCGTAGTGGGAGGGGTTAGAGCACGAATAAGGTCTATTTTAGATTTATCGACTTCCAAACCTTTAGAAGATATTATATGGCCTAAAACTATGCCATGAGTTACCATGAAATGGAACTTCTCCCAATTTAGAACAAGATTTGTTTCAACACATCGTTCAAGGATTAGTGACAAGTTGTGCAAGCAAAGGTCAAATGAATCACCAAAGACACTAAAGTCATCCATAAACACTTCGATTATGTTTTCAACATATTCTGAGAAGATACTTACCATAAACCTTTGAAAGGTAGCTGGAGCATTGCATAAGACAAAAGGCATCCTTCTATAAGCAAAAGTACCAAAAGGACAAGTGAAAGTGGTTTTCTCTTGATCCTTTGGCGTTATCATAATCTGATTATAACCTGAATAGCCATCAAGAAAGCAATAATAAGAGTGTCCAGCTAAACGTTCAAGCATTTGATCAATAAAAGGTAATGGAAAATGATCCTTCCTAGTGGTGGCATTCAATTTTCTATAATCAATACAAACCCTCCAACTGGTTCGCACACGAGTTGGGACAAGTTCGTTCTTATCATTCTCCACCACCGTCACACCTGATTTATTTGGTACTACTTGTACCTGGCTCACCCACTTACTATCGGATATGGGGTAGATAACACCCACATCCAAAAGCTTTAGTATCTCCTTGTTCACAACTTCCATCATGGGAAGGTTCAAACGACACTGCGCTTCCCTTGTAGGCTTTGCATCGTCCTCCAAACGAATCTTGTGCATACATACGGCAGGGCTTATACCCTTGATATCGGCAATTGTCCATCTTATGGCCGTCTTGTACTTCCTTAGCACCCTTAGAAGTTTTTGCTCATGTAATTCACTAAGCTTGTTAGAAACAATCACAGGTAAATCTTCCTTGTCACCCAAGTACAAGTACTTTAGGTGATCGGGAAGAGGTGTCAATTCTAACTTTGGATATTTAACAATGGAAGGTACAAGCTTTTCATCACTGCATGGTAAAGAAATAAAATAGATATTATGAGTTTCCGGGAGATCACCAAGGGATTCCTTGACTTCATTATCACACTCTACACCATTATCCATGGATGTAGTCAAAATGGTTTCCAAAGCATCATCACCATTAAATTCAAACACTTGTTGTGCCAATGTATCCATAACATTAATGGAGAAACAAGAGTGGACATCGCTAGGATATCTCATCGTCTAGAAAATGTTGAAACGTATTGTTTCTCCATCAAACTCCATAGTTAACGTTCCCTTGTCCACATCAATAATGGTTTTCCCCGTTTTCATGAAGGGACGCCCAAGTAGCAATGGAAGAGACGAGTCCGGTGAATGATAGACACATTTTTGTGTCTAAATTGATCTCAATACTATATATTGTTATCACTCGATTTCGTATTTATTTACAGTGTTTTTTGTGTTTGTAGGTATTTTTGGGGAATAAACATTTTTGGAAGAATTGGCTTAAAAGTGTTAAAGGCATCCTCATTTCAGATAAGTTAAAGGCACCCATCAAATGGATAGAGGCACCCTCTCCTTCTTCATTTTGAAACAAATTCACGGAATTTATGGGACATTTTAAAGATTCGAGGCAAAGATATCTTCTTGCCTATTATACATAAAGTTTCCATATCTTGAAGGTAAAAGAGATAATATATTTATGAGTTGGTTTTTATTGAAAAGGAGAAAGAAAATCTGGGGTTTTATTTAAGAAATAAAAAAAGATAATATTCCTAGGATTTTATTCTAACAAATAAAGAAGATTTGTGATAACGGAGAAAGAAATTATTCATGAGATATCTTTCATTAAAGAGAAGATATGATGGAGTTATGGAAGAAGATTTTGAAAAGATGTTTGAGTAATGGGTTATTGTGTATAAATAGGGTGCTAGTAGGACCAAACGGATGGATGGAGAGTTAGGGGTTAGAACAGAGAGCAACAGAGTGATCAAATCACGAGTTGCAGAGAGAAGTTTCTTCTGCTGCAGAGAAGGTGAACATGAAGAACATTAGCTGTTAAGGACAGACGTTTTCTAGGGTCGTATATTTCAAGCTGTTCTGTAACATTCCATTAGTTACCTTATCTTCAGTTAGTAACACCTCTTGTAACAGTGTTTCTTTGTAACAGTTGCATCTGTAACAATTATAACTGTTACAAAGGCCCTGTTTTATACCTTTTCTCCTTGTAAACACCTTTTTGAGCAATGAAAAATTCCTTTGATTCTGTTTTCACCATGCGGAGCTAGACCCCATCACTGGGACAACGGAGGAAGCAACTTTTCATGATTGTGGTAAATGAATTAATTCTTTTATTGACTTTTTGCATAGATTTAATTGCTTTATGATTTCTATTAATTATTTGTTATTTTGTTAGATGCCGCATGCTTAGTTCTAAATACTTTAGATGCGTCATGCTTTTAACTTACAAATAATATTTTACGAAATCTATTTTGGCAAAGAACTAGAGTCACAACTTCTTTTGTTTGAGCTATATTGTCTAGAGTTAATGACTGAACCATAACAATATGAAAAGTAGTGGAATCCCGCGTCTCAGCGTCTCTTCATCTTGTGACAAATTATGTATATATATATATCTTTCCTTATTTTCTTTATTAAGTCTTAAAACAAATTCTCAACAAATCTGAGTGAACGAATCATCTTACTACAACATCATTGAAAAATACCATCAATTTTTGGCGCCGCCGACGCGGATTTGTTTATAAATTTGTTTTTAGTTTTTTTTTATTTGTTCCTTTTTACGCCTTTTGATATTTCTTGTTTGCTTTCAGATTTGGAACTGAGCTAAAGAAAAGGGGAGAAAGTGCTGAAAACAAAAGCGAAGCCAAAGAAGAAAAGAAAGGAGGAATCCAAAAGGGAGTGAAGAAGAAAAATTTTGTATATAGATATTCTATTTTATTTTATTTTTTTTTAGAAACTGTAATTAAGGTTTTTATTTTTGTAATTTTTATTTTTGGACATTTTTTTTTTATTTTCGGACATTGAACTTTGGGACTTTATTTTTTTTAAACCCTACGGAAGGGTAATTTTAAATATAAATTGTGTGCAGAGAAGGACGATGATTACGATATCGTCTCGGCCCCTCGGGTTCGTACACTACATTGGAGTTGTGGCCCGAGTCGACTTCAACGGTTCATCCCCCGTCTGGAACGGGAAGTAAGAATTCTAAACACCCGCGAATCCCCTGTCAGCGGGTTTACTGGATGATTTTGTATGCATATATGTTAAGGACCTGAAATCGGATTTAATTTTCTAGTAAAGGGCAAGGCCTGGCCAAATCAAGATAAGGACTCGGATTTCATCACCGTTTCCTTCTTGTCCGCCTTAGGAACACGTAACCTACGCGAACCTAAGCTTAAAATACTGACTAGAACGAGACCGATAGGGTAACGAGCTTAATAGGAAAGTCATTCGAAAAATATTGGTTACTCTTTTAAGCATACTTCGAAGTTCATGATGGTTTCTGTGAGTTGAATGCGTGACTGCGCCGCCTTGTAATTCCGGTGAGGCCTTGGGTATCAAAGCTCCACTGAGCTTCCCTCGCCTCAATTCAACTTACTTTAACTCGGATTGATTCCAGAGGGGTTTGCTCAAATTGTAACGAATTCCCTTTCGAAGGATTAAAAGCTGGTCTAGAAACAATCTAAGGGAGCCATCATGCTTTTCGTTTGCTAGATAAAATAGGTTTGTTGTGGTCGAGTCAGCCTTGTTTGTGCTTGTGTAGAATTCCCTTGCAGTTAGGATGTCAAACTGGTATTATAATAGCCATCACAATGAATATGATTATCCAACTGAACAATATGGACATTACTCTTACCATAGTGTGAATAGTGGTTGGGAACGCCAACCTTTGGAAGGATATGGGTCATACCCTGGTGAGCCCAATTACTATCCACACGTGCATCAGTCTTACGAGAAAGAAGATTATAGTACTAGTTCTTCGTCTCTAGAGGATACAATCAAACTATTGAAAAGTAGTCCTTTTTATGATCCCTCTGTTCCTATTCCTCCTTTTGAAGAGTCCCTCAGGAAGTTAGCTGAGTCGACACGTAAGTTAGCTGAGATGAATAGTATAATTATAGACGAAAGAACTACAATAATGAGTGAACCTTCTTTAGAAGACCACCTCAAGCGGATAGCTGAGACAAACGAAAGAATTACTCGAAATTATATGAATTTCCAACACAGTGTTGCCAGTTTTACCCTTGAAAATGAGGATAGTTACTATTCACCTAATCAAGATGACGAGGATATAATTGGAGACACTATTTTAGATGAGGTTCGATCTCTTTCATGTTATTATGATGAGGATAGTGTTGATGGAAAATCATACTTATGTAGGAATAGTGATCAGGAAATGGTTACTCCAATTGAGCTTTACAATGATAATATTATTTCTAGTTCAAATCCAAATAATTTTAATAATTATTCACCGATTCAAAAGGACGAGGATTTGACTAGAGATACCCTCATTTTAGACGATGTAGTATTTCCTATTTACAAAGCCGATAATGATTTAGAGGAACGAGTTTATTCTGAGAATAATGTTTTAGAGTCTAGCAATTTAGAAACAATAGTCTTAGACGAAGAATATGAACTCGTAGAGATTTTAAATATGAGTGAGGATGCATCACCTGAGTATAACCTAAAAGAAGCAATTGACCATTTTCAGGATTCCGATAATCTAAAAATTAGGGAAATTGTAGTTAGTCTATCTAGAGACACCCAAAACTCTGAGTTTGGGGGTGATTATCATTCTCCCTGTGATTTACCTTTAACTCTTACAAAGTTCCCTCATGTAGGACTTGACATTTGTTCCTCAACCATCTTACAAGATTATCTTCATACTCTTTTTCCTGAACCTAGTTGTGTCCGTAAGAGAGCTCAGTTGTTAGAAACCCATCCTATGGTTGATGTGGTTAACCCAGGCTATGATACCAAAATTGACTTTGTTTTCCCACCAAAAACTTTCCTTCCAATTGTGGGAACATATGAGTTTCAGATGTGTCAGTTATTAAGTTTTGAGACTAAACCGAATTACTTTAGAAAATTAGGGTCGACACTTTTGCGTAAGAATGACCACTACTGTGGTCAACAGTGTGAGTCAAATCTGATTGACTTAGAGGATCCCCAATTATTCAGGTTATTGTTATGTGCTTCTAAGTTCTTAGTTGAGTATTTTCAGACTCTACAACCTGATCTTCAGGATCCTGCCTTTGAGGAACTCCAGCCCATGAAAATATGTTATCTAGACCAGTTATAGAACCTGAACCTGAACCACAGCTAGATGTAGTTGTCTTAAAAGGAAACTAGACAAGGGTGTTCTTTATTTGCTAATTTTCTTGGCATGTTGCAGATTCCTTTTACTTGTGATAGCCCTATTTGGTTTTGGTGATCCGCAGTTATTCCGGCTATTACTCTATGATTCCATAAGGTGACTAATCCTTTCTTAGTATGGCCGAAGACTTTAAACTTAACACTTCTTGGGAGGTAACCCAATATTCTTGCGACACGGTAATATCTTTTCTTATCTCTTTTGCTTCAAGTGGTAATCGTTTCTCCTTGTTCATGTTTTTAATTTTATCTTTAGAACATTGAGGACAATGTTAGATTTAAGTTTGGGGGCATGGGAGAAACTTTTTAGTTGCAATAAATAAACTCCAGAGCCTAGAAATCTATGCTTATTAAGGTTGGGACTAACCAATCTAAGTGGATGGGAACATCTTGGTTGTAGGAGTTGAGGAACCAATCTGATTAGATGGAAACATCTAAAGAGTCTATTCATAAAAGCACAGAGCTCAAGTGTTAGAATTAAAAAGAAACATGGTAGTTTCGCCATATCTCGTTGAATCCTTTTCACCTTCTGTTTTTGTTTTTCTTTTCTTATAAGTGATTGGGTGAAATATAGTGATTGAGATACAAAAAAAAAATGAAAAAAAAACTGAAAAAATGAAACAAAATGAAAAA
>NW_020621603.1:11797742-11820614 GCF_003573695.1 Papaver somniferum | reverse complement strand
AAAAAAAAAAAAAAAAGAGACCAGACCATCAGACCAACCGGAATAAATTCAATAAAGTCGACCACTGGTGCCCTTATATATGCAAGTTGTGTTGACATAGAGTTAGGATTATCACCCGCTGGTTCCCTTGTATATGCCAGTTGTGTTGATATTAGTCAGACCGGTATCTCAGTCCATTAGGATAGGTTCACCTTAGTCTACATCAAAACCATCTACGTTTTTCTCTACATCCATCTTCTTAATCTTTACATGTGATTGGTTGACCACGGTTATGATGTACAGAAACTATCTGAGTAGAGATCTGTCACTTATATGAATTTTAGTATGCTTGAGTGCAAACTCGTGTACATCAATTGGAATTTCGCTTCAGGGTACTTCCTCCTGTAGTCAATGAGAGTATGCCAACCAAGGAGATTCTTTAGTTCCTTCCAAGGTTCTGCATAGATAACTAGGGTCTGGAGTAAAGGTTTTGTGGGTACACCTCTGGTAAACCCTCTGGAGACAACACTCCGCCGGTAGGGCCACCTAGCGGTTTAAAGGCTTGCTGCACGTGCTAAGTGTAGTCATTTTATTTTTCTATATTAGATTTGCTCGAGGACTAGCAAATAATAAGTTTGGGGGTATTTGATAGACACATTTTTGTGTCTAAATTGATCTCAATACTATATATTATTGGCACTCGATTTCGTATTTATTTACAGTGTTTTTTGTGTTTGTAGGTATTTTTGGGGAATAAACATTTTTGGAAGAATTGGCTTAAAAGTGTTAAAGGCATCCTCATTTCAGATAAGAACACCAATCTTGTTAAATGCACCCAACAAATGGATAGAGTCACCCTCTCCTTCTTCATTTTGAAACAAATTCACGGAATTTATGGGATATTTTAAAGATTCGATGAAAAGATATCTTCTTGCCTATTATACATAAAGTTTCCATATCTTGAAGGTAAAAGAGATAATATATTTATGAGTTGGTTTTTATTGAAAAGGAGAAAGAAAATCTGGGGTTTTATTTAAAAAATAAAAAAAGATAATATCCCTAGGATTTTATTCTAGCAAATAAAGAAGATTTGTGATAACGGAGAAAAAAATTATTCATGAGATATCTTTCATTAAAGAGAAGATCTGATGGAGTTATGGAAGAAGATTTTGAAAAGATGTTTGAGTAATGGGTTATTGTGTATAAATAGGGTGCTAGTAGGACCAAACAGATGGATGGAGAGTTAGGGGTTAGAACAGAGAGCAACAAAGTGATCAAATCACGAGTTGCAGAGAGAAGTTTCTGCTGCTGCAGAGAAGATGAACATGAAGAACATTAGCTGTTAAGGACAGTCGTTTTCTAGGGTCGTATATTTCAAGCTGTTCTGTAACAGTCCATTAGTCACCCTTATCTTCAGTTAGTAACACCTCTTGTAACAATGTTTCTTTGTAGCAGTTGCATCTGTAACAATTATAACTGTTACAAAGGCCCTGTTTTATACCTTTTCTCCTTGTAAACACCTTTTTGAGCAATGAAAAATTCCTTTGAGTGTGTTTTCACCATGCGGAGCTAGACCCCATCACTGGGACAACGAAGGAAGCAACTTTTCATGATTGTGGTAAATGAATTAATTCTTTTATTGACTTTTTGCATAGATTTAATTGCTTTATGATTTCTATTAATTATTTGTTATTTTGTTAGATGCCGCATGCTTAGTTCTAAATACTTTAGATACGTCATGCTTTTAACTTACAAATAATATTTTATGAAATCTATTTTTGGCAAAGAAGTAGAGTCACAACTTCTTTTGTTTGAGCTATATTGTCTAGATTTAATGACTGAACCATAACAATATGAAAAGTAGTGTAATCCCGCGTCTCAGCGTCTCTTCATCTTGTGACAAATTGTGTATATATATTTTTCCTTATTTTCTTTATTAAGTCTTAAAACAAATTCTCAACAAATCTGAGTGAACGAATCATCTTACTACAACATCATTGAAAAATACCATCAGTGAACCTTTATTCATCTCTAACACACAAAAGTCAGCTGGAAATACAAGTTGATTAACCTGCACAAGAACATCCTCAACAATACTCATTAGGTAAACATTATAAGGATCGGCTAATTGCAATACAATTCCAGCCTTTTTAAGAGGACCTAACTCAAGTGAATTGTACACAGATGCAGGCATAACATTAACGGATGCACCTAAATCCAACATAGCTTTGTTAAATGTGGCGTTACCAATTGTGACTGGAATGTCAAAGATATTGGGATCCTTACACTTCAGTGAGAGTTTGTGTTGTAAGATTGCTGAAGCATTCTCCCCCACACTTAGAACTTCATTATCTTTGAGCCTTCGCTTATTGGTACACAAGTCCTTCAACACCTTCGCATACTTGGGAACTTGCTTGATAGCATCAATGAGTGGTATGTTCACATGAATCTTCTTTAGAACGTCTAAAATCTCCTTTTCTAGTTCCGCCTTCTTGGAACTTACAAATCTGCGAGGAAAAGGTAAAGGAGGAACATAAGTAGAAACCAGAGTTTTAGAGTTAGGAATAGGTACCTCGGGTGTTTGGGGAATTTCATCCCTCTTTTCCTCCAAAACCGGCTCCTTTGGTGTTTCCACCTCACCCGAATCAGTAACTTCGGGTTGCACAAGTTGTGTACCACTTCTCAACGTAATAGCATTGACACCCTCTTTTGGGTTGATCGGTTGAGAAGAGAGTTTCCCACTATTTTGTGCCTTCAACTTGTTTATATCAATCGCCATGGAGCCCATTTGTGTCTGCAACTCCTTGATAGCACTCTTAGTTTCTTGTTGACTTTCTTTAAACATGGTAGAAATGCCTTGCATCATTGTTTGAAGCTTTGCATCGATATCGGAACCTTGATTTTGCATTGATTGTTGTGGTTGCGGTTGCTGAAATTGTTGATGTTGCGGCTAGAATTATTGTTGTTGTGGTTGAAATCCACCCGAACGGTTAAAAGTAGGTTGTTGAACTGCGCCTTGCTTGTTTGCATAGCTAAAGTTGGGGTGATCTCTCCATCCCGTATTGTAAGTGTTGGAGTAGGGATCATACCGTCTTTGTTGATTTGGAAAGACCGCACTAGCTTGCTCCAACTCTTCACCATATGAAGGTAAAATAACCGTAGCCATCTTTTGCATCATTGCTCCATGTTATCCATTCTCTGATCACGGTGTGATGATGGCTCCGTAATTTCATGCACTCGCCTAATTGGTTCACCTCTTGTGTAGAATTGTTGCGAGTTTGCATCCATGCTTTCAATCAACTCGGTAGCTTGGGCCACCGTCTTGTTCACTAGTGTACCACCACCCGCTGCATCAAGAAGATATCTATCACTAGATTGGAGACCTTCGTGGAAGTACTGGATTTTCATAGCATTACTGAATTGATGATGTGGACAGCTTTCCACTAATCTCTTGTATCGCTCCCAACATTCATACAAAGATTCTCCCACATTTTTCTTTATCCTACATATCTTTTTGCGAATTTGAGTAGCCTTTGACGCAGGAAAATACCTTTCTAGAAAGAGTTTCTTTAACCCGTTCCATGTAGTGACGCTTCCAGATGGCAAAGAGTACAACCAATCCTTAGCGCTATCCATCATAGAAAATGGAAAAACCTTCAACATTGCACCATCGACATCAGTCTCCGCTGGTAACATGGCCTTGGCAATGGTAATGAATTCCATAAGATGCTTGTTTGGATATTCATTCACCATGCCATGGAACTTTGGTAACTCTTAAGAAACCTCGGCTTGATCTCGAAGGTTGAGTTTGTCTCAATACACCACCGTTGTGCATCAAGCCTATGAAAAGCCAAGTCTTTGAGTGTACGATTTGCATCACCCATTGCTTCTTCTTCTTCTTCTTCAACTAGTGGTTCTTCTACAAATGGAACTTCTTGTTTTTCTTCTAGTTGTGATTCTTCTTCCACTTCCAACTCTTGTTCTTCCGTTGTGTCTTGACTTGGTTGGAGTATTGTGTCTCTTCGAGTAATTATCACGCACCTTGGATAATTCCAATCTTTAGAAGCCAGGGATTAGGTACTTGAAAACAATTCTCGCAAACAAGTGAGAAACAAAACAAGAAACAAAAAGCAAATATGAAAGCAGAAATGATGACAACAAACTAAAAACTTAATAACAAGCCGTATGCCTCCCCGGCAGCGGTGCCAAAATTTGATCGGTTGTCAGCCGAGCAAATATAATTCACTTTATCACTCAACTAGATATAAATATAGTACGTGATAAGAAAGAGTTCGTTCCCACAGAGAGGCTTTTGTTGTTATCAAATTTCAGTTTCTTAGTAACCAAGGGGGGGATTTTTGTTTTATTTAAATAAACAAAGCAATAAAAGTAATCGAAAGCAATAAAATAATTTGAATAATCAATAGAAAAAGATATTGGTCACGGGATAGTTTCATTCACAAACATGTATTTTCATCAATGACTAGAATTGAAATTTTAATCTCTCATTTATTAAAAGTCCTAGGATATCTTGATCGCAAGAATATCCCGTTTATTTCTCGATTTTATCACTAACAACATTAAAAGATGCTATTGTAAAATCTACCTAGAAAGCAACCTAAAGTGTAAAAGCACAATTAAGTTTAACTCCCTAAGAGCAATAAGTTCTATGAAATAAGACTAATCAATGCAAACAAACGTGTAAAAGCACTAATTCGATTTAACAAAGGTTATGATTCATATGTGACTAGTAGGATATATCACTACAAGCACTACTCACACTATGCTACTTATAATCAGGGATAAACAACTATTTCGTATTGAAAACCCTAATCTAGCAATAGAGATGAAAGTAAATCGGATTGATTCCGGACTCAACCAAACTAGCATTCAAATCATATGACAATATTAATAATGAAACATAAACAATAAAGTATTGAGACAAAACTAATTCATTGAAACAAATAACATGTTGAAAATCAACTTTTATCCCATAACCAATAATTGAGTTTAGTTACTCATAATATTTGTGTTTATCATAATCATAATCATAAAATAAATTGAAGAAGATAAGAAATAAACGAAAGCAAATCCTAATAGAATCGCCCCTCTCCAAAGTTCCAAGTAGAAAATAATACGTGATCCCAAAAAAAAGTAAAAGTCTTCCCTTTTTGTAGCTTTTCATCTTTCCAAAATTAGGTCTTCAAATCCCAAAGTCCAATAGCAATATGTCCACCAAGCCCATATGTGAGGAATACCCATGTGAAAATATGTCAAAAATATATTGTCGGAGAACTGGTGTCGGCGCCGGAAATTGGCCGGAAAAGTCGTCGGAAAACATCTCAGGTGATCGACAAAGTCCACCCGGTCACCGGTCAACGAGTCAGTTCGGTCGGTCAACTGAGTTAGCTCGGTCAAACTCAGTGAGTCATACCGAGTCAGGTGAGCCAGACAGTCAGTCAGGTAAATGAATGAGTCAGCATCTGACTAGGTCAGTCATATCTGAGTAGGCAGCTGACTGGTCTTAACCAAAGGCCCGAGCTGTTGAGCTTTACACGGGCCATATCTTCCTGTTGCACAATGATGGTGCATGACTAATCTTCTGCTGCTCCATCCTGCAGTTCTGAATGCATAACTTCACAGATGTAGTTCTCTTGCAGCTCTATCTAGTTTAGTCTACATCAAAGCATCTCTGCAATCTTCTATTCCCTCATTTCCTAGCTCAAATTCATAGCTTCATGATGCCTCCTTCATCATCTCAACACCATAGCAGCAAACACCATCAGTTATAACCTTGTAATCACAATTCATTGCTCTTGTTTTCTTGACTGCAGTTGTCACAACCACTGCCAACTGAACCACCATTTCCAACCATACTGTTCACTAGCAAGCCAACACAGCTCCCACTTGCACACTGCAACTGCCATGATGCTGCAACCAACACAGTCACAACCATATCCTTAACAAACACCACCTGCAGTTCACTACCTCTTGCATATAATCTTCGCAGCAACTTTAACCACGCCACTGCATCATTCTTCTCAGCATCATACTTGCACAAAACCGCAAAGCCACACCAAATCATCATATGCAGTTCAAGTTCACTTGAGCTGCACTTGAACATAACTTCACCTCAATGCCAGCAACACCATCAGTTATTGCACCTGATCATCTCCATAACCTGCAATTCAGCTTTAGCCTCATCTAAACTTCATTTACTCTGCCACCAACAACTCCAAGGGAAGCAACCCATGTAACTTATTGATTCAAACCAACAAAGATGTCAGCTGAATCTCAACTCATTCTCTGTCATTCTCTTACATATGTGGCTCAACACTTCTTGCTCTTAACATCACAACCAACTGCCATGCTCAGCTCCAGTTCCTACACCAGAAACTCCAATTACAGTTCCTTGAAGCAGCTAATAACCCATCTCCATCTCAGGTTAAAGACCCAATTCACAACCTCACTGCAGCAACTCCATTCATTACAACATCACCAATAGTTCAGCTTCAACTTCAGCAACACAAAATCACCTCAAACATCAAAACCCTAGCTTCTGAGATCCCAAATTCTCTCAAATTACTCACCAATTTGTTCTTCTCAGTTCTGATCATAACCTTATCTCCACCTTTTGCAGCAAACCCATACCAATTCCACCATCAATTTCCTCTTCAGTTCATCAAAAATTCACCAAACCATTCGATTCTGTCTCTGAAATGATTCGAAGCCACAATCCTATTTTAGCAACAAACCCATCTTCATTTAGATCCCCTTAAGCAGCATCATCAGTTCTCTCGCAGATTCAGAAACATCTTCATATGCTCATCTCTCTTCTTCTTCATTCTCGAGTTTTAATTCACTCTCTGCCATTAAATCCCTTTCCAATCTCTCCCTGAATCTTCATCTCGATCTGCTGAATCTTGACTACAACCACCATTAAAAGTCACCATCTCTGCAACTCAGACACAACGCCTCCATTTTCTCTCTTATTTCTCGATCTGGTCTGAAGCAGTAACAACAACAACAACTGTGTTTCTTTTCTTCTCATTTTCAGGTGAAATTTGTGAATGAGATAAAACTCTCTCGATTTTAGGGTTGGATAGTTTGGGTTGGATGGTTACACCCTAGGGTTAAGGACCACCCCACTCATTAGATAAGGGCCATCCTGATTGGAAACCCCTTGACCACAGCTGGCCTGTTTTTAATATTCCTCCACATAGAGTTTCCTCTTAACCTTGGCTCAGCTCCCAATAGTGTTTTCCCTTGAAATGAATATACATCTGACGATTATACATCTGACAATTTTGCCTATTTGCTCAAATTTGATGATTTCTCCTTCTTTTCCTTCGCATGACTCCAGAGTATCTATAAAACTCAAAATAAAATATAAGAGACACAATTCATAAAGACAATAACAAAGAAATTATAAATACTAGATATAAAATTAGGTGTTTTAGACAGCTATCATTCCTCTTCGGGGAACCGCTGGATCGACAATTGCAGCATTTATTAAGGAATACATCATTTGTCGGTTTGGTGTTCCTAAACACATCATTAGTGATAACGGTGCTCCCTTTGCTAACAAGAAAGTGCAAGAATTGTTCGAGGAATACAGAATTAAGAAAGTCTTCTCTACTCCTTATTACCCTCAAGGGAATGGGCAAGCCGAAAGCACCAACAAAACTCTGATTCGAATTCTCAGTCGAATATTGAACGATAATCCCGGGACGTCGCACAAACAACTGCCAATGGCGTTGTGGGCATACCGGGCGGCGCCTAGAAGCTCTACTGGCGTTTCTCCTTATTCGCTGGTCTATGGCGCAGACTCAATTCTCCCAACAGAGATTAATATCCCATCAACTAGGATTGCAACATCAAGTGGAGTTTAATGGAATGAGGCCGAAGCATCTAGTTCCAGAATTGCGGAGTTAGATACTATGGACTCTAGGAGAGTTAAAGCGGAAGAAGACGCTCAAGCATACAGAAATAGGATCTCCAGAGCATACGATAAAGCTGTAAAGCCACGAGTTTTTAAAATGGGAGATCTGGTGTTAAAGAATGTTAAGCGCATTCAGCAAGACATGTCCGCATCAAAGTTTATTCCAAAATGGGAAGGTCCCTACGTGATCACCAAGGCTTATAACAATGGCTACTACAAGATTGTCAAAGAGGATTGAGGAAAATCGGAAGTGGTCATCAATGGAAAGTGGCTCAAGGCATACTACGCCTAACCATTATTCCATCCCTCGCTGTCTCATGACACGACAATCAAGAATTTTTCGTTCTTCTCATTTCTGAGTTATCAAGTTTTTCATTAGTTAAAGCCTATTAATGTAAACTTCATTCGCTTACCGAAACCCAATGCAATCCATTTTCCAAAATAATGTTCAAGACCTAAAAGAAAAGGAGAACGATCAAACGTTCTCATGCCTACTTATTCAAAATAATAAAACATAAGTATGGCTCGGAAAAGGCCATCAAACAAGTTGTAGTTCCTTGAAAGCATCATTTTCAGCGTATCCTGATACCTTTCAGTCCTACTCTTCAAGTTTTGGATCGCCTGTTCCACCTTCTCAGATTCCGCAGCCAAGGCCTTTTCCTCTTCCAAGATAGCTTTAGCAACATGAACGACATTGACGATGATACCAGCTCGATCAACTTTGATAATATCAATGCGATGCCGCAAACAGCTCACGTTGAACTCCATGGATTCACAGGTGATACTATATTCTCCTACTTTTCAACAGTTGATTCAGCAACATCACAGATGGATGTACTTTCCATCTCCACAACCATGGGCAGAAGACAGTTCACTATAGTGACCAAAGCCGACGAACAATGTCGTACTACATTCCCGGTAGCGATGTGGCCATAATTCTTCCATATTTTCGTGTACAAGGGCACAAACTCCTTCAATACCAGGAATTCACAAACAGTCATGTAGTTGCAGCAAATCCTACACTACACCCCTCACACGATTTCATTAACATTCAACTCATTTTTGGATTAACAATCTTAATTTTATTGATGAATATTTAAACAATCTTACAAGAAAAGATAAAGGAATCAAGAATAACCTCTGCTCTAAATTTTCTCTCTCCTATTTACTTGCTTCTCACTCAAAAAGATCTCTCCCTTTTCTTTACAACTGGATGACTATTTATAAGGAAATACATAGTGGATGACATCTAATCTGTCCTTTATTTTCGGATATGGTTTGCGACATTCTCTCAATCTTACAAATGTTAATCTCGCAAACTCCCTAATTTTTGCAGGACCATCACATTTTTCTCATGATTTAGCTGACGTCGTTTATTATGTCATTTCTGAAGTTGTTCTGCGACACTATTGTGTTGTATTGTTAATAATTTCGCTGAGGCATTATTGCTGCGAGATTCTGATCCTACATCTTGCCTCTTCTCATATCTTCTCTGCGAAGTAGAGAATGATGTGAGAAATGCCGCAGCTGTCCATCTCTTCATATTCTGCATTTATCATACGTATCCTTTCTTCCATCTATTTCTTGACACGTCTTCTGTAACCGCTGCTTTTCAACCGCTCACGTCTTTTCGCATTAATGGTGTTTATTTCTTCGAGTAAAAAAAATCTTCTCTATATATTCTTCTTTCCATTTTATTTTTATTTTCTCTTCTCTTTTTACTCTCTCATCTCTGCAACTCTATTATTCTTCCGTAAGTTCTGCTACTGTAATTCTTCCCTCTTCAATCTTCAGATATGCCTCCAAGCGGTCACAAACATGAGAAAACCTTAAAGGATGTTCAAAAAGATTTTGCTGAGAAGGGTTTCACACTTTCTACCATTCCTGGTGAAAGTGCCAAGTCAATTCTTTCTATCAAACTTTTCTCTGATCAACATTGTGATGATCAATCAATCGTAATTTTGCTGGGTCAAATTCTTGCAGGTCTCCCCATTCCTCTTTATGATCCAGATATTCCTCTGTTCTATGAAATTCTCGCTCATTCAGGATTTTCGCGAGCTATCTTCCAATTGAGTGGGGATTGCATCCGTCTGATATTGGAGTTTGCTAATCGTGGTGCTGGTAAAGGATCTATTTATCCTAAAGAGCTTAGGGATCCTAAATTCGCAGACTTGGAGATAGTCGCTGAGAAGTACACATTAGCGAATTTCTTCGAAAATTATGAACTAATATCTATGAAGAAGGAGAATACTCGCTGGGGTGTTCGCTTGAAAAGGAAGGATGCTATTGCTGAAGATAAGATGCTCATGCATGACATTGATTGTAATTCTGGTAAGAACACAACCCCTCGCCAATCCAAAGATGATAAATGGTGCGTTTTTCCTTTGATGCTGAAAGGACCTTACATTGCTGGGTCAAATGTTCTTCCTGAGAATCTCGCTACTTATCAACCTTGGGTATTTTCTTGGCCCGAGAAGAAGAAAGAGGTATGTTTCTTCCATTTTCGCCCATTTTACATTTCTTTATTTTTCTTTATTCTTTTTTTCGCTGATTCTTGCTACATTCTACAGATCCAGAAACTGAAGGATAGCTACCATAGGACTGGGAAATCCAGTACCTTGTTAGCTCTTTGCTCATACACAGATGGGGTAAGAAATATTCTCTTATGATTTTAAACAATATATTGTTTCCTCTATTTCTTATTTCTATCTGTGTGTGAAGGTTATCGCTGAAATAGAAGAGCCTGTCAATGTTACGAAGATTGGTGATAAAGGCAAAGGTGTTCTTCGCAGGGAAAAACCAACTGCTCCTCCTTCAAAGAAGAGAAAAGTCCGTTCTTCCTCTCCTTCAAATACTCATTCTCATGAAAACTCTGAGAGTGATGAGGATGATGAGGATAATGATGACCCAGCTGCAAATGAAGATTCTCCATCTGAATCTTCTATGGCTAATCTCTCTGGCATCTTGTCTAATTCTTGGCAAGGAATGGGAGATAGTCAACTCGCTAATACCTGCAAAGCTCTCGCCACGATTTCCGATGTTACTTTATTGGATGGTGATAGTTCTCTTCGCGGAGTTTCTAGATCGGTGACTCCCAACTTCCTGCATTCTCTTACTAGTCTGGTATGTTTTCGTCTTTTTACTTCTTCATCATTATAACTCAAAATCTCTTTTTATTTTAACATTTCTTGTATTTTCTCGCAGGCTGGAAAAGCTTCTTCGTTGTTGCCTCAGATCTGGAGAGGAGACGCGAAATTCTTGAAAAGAAGAATCTTCAATTTCGTACAAAGAATGAGGAGCTGGAAACTGAAGCTAAGGGTCTTCGTGAGAAGAATGAACAATTAGAATCTGAAGTTAAAGGTCTCCGCGAGAAGAACAAACAACTGGAAACCGACACTTCTTTGCAAAGGAACAAAATTTCTACTCTCCAGAAAGCTAATGATCAGCTCTATGGTATGCAATTTTTATCCTTTCCTTTCATTCATTCATCCTATTGTTTTATCTTATTTGATTAATCCTTTTTGCATACATTTATGGTCTTTCTGATGAAGCCATTCTTCTTCGTTCATTTCCCGATGCCCTTTGAATGAACTTAAATCCAAATTTCGCCTCTTACAGATTGATCATAGATCTAGTTTAGGTTTAGCCAACCAATTTAAACGTTCTTATCTCAATTCTAAAGAGAAGATCAATGAATTAAGAACCAAGATTAGCAAACTTATAGATGATAAAGATCGTATCTCTGATCAAGGTGCTAAGGCTTTGGCGAAATTCCAAGAGACTCTTCTTGAGGTTCAACTTGAACGAGATGAAGCCAATCGTCAAAATGCTGTGTTTAGCAAAAGAGAAAACCAAGTTCGTTCTCGTCTTCTCATAAATAGTGATGATGAGTTCGCTTGGGCCGCCGACAATCTTGGATAACGCCAGAAAAGATTTAGGTGTAAATGTTAGTCTCCAAATTGAGCATACAACCTTGATTAGAGATATGATTTCTGAGAGAGAAGGTCATTAATTGTTTTCCTTTATTAATCTTTGATTTTCACGAGTTTTTATCGAGTTACTGATTAATTGTTATATGCTTCGCAGGATCTGAAAGTAGATATCGCCAAAAAGTTGAGGAACTTGAAGCTGAAAAAGAGGAACTCGCAAAGAATCTTTCTTCTCGCAACGACAAATATTCTAGATTAAAGAATCAAATCAAGATCATTGTTGCGAACTTTAAGAACGACGCTCTGCATTTTCGCAATCAAACTATTCAAATGGTTTGTGATGACCATAGTATTCCTCACTCTGCATTTTCGCAATCCTAGTCTGAAAATCTCTGATAGCGAAGCTGATGATGAAGAATTTGATGGTGATGAAGGTTCTGATGGAGATAAAGGTTCTGATGCAGACAAAGAAGAGAATAAGTCTGATGGAGATGATGAAGGATCTACTAAGAAGTAATCTTTGTTTCTTTCTTTGATCTTCTGTAATACTTGTTCATTTATTCCTTCTTTTTGTATATTTGCGAATTCTTTTGGTTCATCGTATTCCTTAATATATGAGTTTCTTTCATTTCGACCTGCATTCATTAAAACAATTCTTCCTTGCAATATGGTTAATCAACATAATCATTAATTTTTGAATTTTTGCGTAAATCTATCATGTGGAGACAAATAACATTTTCTAATTTCATTCATTCCCATACTTGCCTCTGTTATTTGTACCCAAATGAGAGATTTTGCAGATTTTTCTTACTTTGTGCCTCAACTTCGCAATTGTTTATGTATAATTTTGCAAGCATATGCGAAGTGATTTTTGATTCTTTTCAAAATCTCATTCCTGTGTGGTCTTATTTTGCCTTCCTAGTTAAAGGTCTTATTATGCCACCTCTTGTCATTGCGACAAAATCGCAGGACGTCCTTGCATTTTCATGCAAAACCCCATTGATCTTGCCTTAAATTTTTCTTTTGTATTATTGCCTCTTCAGGAATGTTGCGACAATATGACAAGCCTAAATATTCTTGCGAAAATAAAGCCCCATTACATTGTCGTCTTGCGACGAAATCGCAGGACGTCTTCGCACTTTCATGCAAAAACCCATTGATCTCGTCTTATCTTTTTCTTTTGTATTATTTCCTCTTCAGGATTGTCGCACAAATATGACAAGCCTTAATACCCTTGCGAATAAAAATCCTCATGACATTTGCGTCTTAAGACACTTATCAGCTCCCTAATGGAGGGTGCCGCCCTTATCTTCCCCGTGGTTGCCCCTTCAAGGAGGCGTACCTCTACCATACAAGGTTGGCTCCTCCCATCCGGTCTTAACAACAACCAGTTGTTTTCGCAGCCTCTTATCCCTTTTACCTATAGGGCTTATGGTTACGAGACTGCACTCTAAGTGGGGTTTTCTTCGGGCCGAGCGCAGTATAATCCAAGACTTGTCAAGAATGGCAAGGTACGCCCCAGACGCCCCTGACACTCTTGACTCAACCTTGTACCTTGGCGCCTTGGTCAGATTCTGCACTCCTTGGGAGAGTCCTTATTACCTTAGTCTCCCAACTTAAGTCATATGCTTAAGTTGAGAATCCAAGGTGCCTCTCCCGGATGGGCTTTATTGACCCCAAAATCTCCATGACTCAGGTTCCGGGGGCGGTGTAGCCTTTCCCTGAGCCATGCAACAGGTACCCCCTTATATGACGTACTTTAGGTCTTACATTTTCCTCTTGCGAAATTGTATTCGCGAACTAGGGTGTACGCCATAAAGGTTCGCCCTTTTTCTTTTGTCATTGTTCTCTGATTGTCTTTTGTAGAATTCATTATCTATGCGAGATTTCGCACATCATCACATCGTATTTGCACTTCTCAATCTCTTTTTTATCATTCAGTAAAATTTATTTTTGAGAATTTTATTTGTTGCGAGAGTGTCACAACAAATCAATCATTCATACACTTTTTATTTTTTTTACCTTTGCCATTCTCTGCTTCTTTGTTATTGTCTGCTACTGCTTCCTTGGTAGTGGTATGTTCACCATTTCTTATTTTGAGTTAGCATTAGTTTCGTAACATTTCTTCTTATTTTCGTTCGATTGCATCCACCATCAATCTCTCACATCTTTGTGTCTCTTTGATTTTGCGTCGCCAACTTTCCTTCTTGTTTGCTCTTCCTTCGCAGGATTCTACTTCAATTTCGTAACATTTTTTTCCTTCAACCCAATCTCCTTTTATGATTCCTACACCACTGGGGTGAGGGAATTTGATGCACTGGTGGAAAGTTGAAGCTACACCTAGAATTCCATGTATCCAAGGTCGACCAATTAATGCATTGTAGGGTGACTCTACGTCAACAACACAGAACAGGATTTCAGAAGATATTCCCTTCAATGTAATTCGCATAGTAACCTCCCCTTTAGGATTGTTGGCAGTACCATTAAAACCATATATCTTATATGTAGATGGTATAAGATCATCATCTCTTCCTCCCATAGTTTTATAAGTATGATAGAATAAGATGTTCATAGAGCTCCCAGTATCGATTAGAATCCTATTAATTTCCCATGAGTCTTCAGCTTCATCATCTTCATCTTCTTTCGGTTTTGGATTAATTTCTAATTTTACCACTAATGGATTGTCATGTACTTCTCCACCTTCAGGGACTTCTTCTGCGGTAAAAGAAATAGTTTGTTTTTGCCATTCCTATGGCGGCGAGATCTTCGCAATATTCATAATTTCTCTTCCATCATTGTCTCTTGCGAACACTCTACTCAAAACATTACCATGAAAATCTTCAACTGTCTTGTATGAATGTACGATAGAGTGACAGAATAGATTTTTTGCTTTTGCTCCAACTTCTACGAAGAATGTTTCCTTTTCTTTCGCCGTGTTTACTCTGTGATGCTCTGTTGGTGGTGGTAGTAATGGTTGAGATTGTGGGTGCCCTACCAGAAAGTGGTTTAGTTTTCCTTGATCTATCATTCTCAGAATAATTCTCTTTACATTTCTGCAATCATTTGTAGTATGTCCGTGAAAATGATGATAAGAACAGAACTCCTGACTTTTGCGGCTTTGAGGTGGTTCTGTTCCCATGTTCCATGGTGTTGGTATATTCTCCATCAAAATTATAGCTTCCCATATTTTCTCCACACTTGCATTTAGAGGTGGCATCTTTATTTCTCCCCATACTACCTTGTGACCTCCCTGTCCTCTATTATAATTTTGTCTTTGACCTCCATAAGTTTCTTGTGGCTGATCAAGCCTTTGAATATTATTATTTCCACCACGATTGTAGAAATTTCTTTCTCTTTCATACTCCTCTTGATCTCGGCTTCCCATATCCACCAGTTTCTGTTGGTTGTTGCCCGTAACCTTTTCTTGTTGTACTTGCAAAGTGCTCGCCACTGTGTTTATTAGTTTAGGGAATAAGCTTGCATTCGCTGCTTGTGAATTGGTGTTCGCAATTGGGTATGATTCCATTTCATTTTGTCTTTCCTCTAGAGCAATATACTCTTCCTGAAGTTCTCACAGTTCGGTCATTGTGATGGTGTTCTTGACTCTGAAAATTTGGACATATAATAGATTGGTTGCGAACATAGCATTGATAAATGACAAGATAAGATATCTCTTATCCACACGGCCAGCCATCTCACTACACATAGTCCTCCACCTTTTGGTCAGATGCTTCAGACTTTCGCCAATCCTTTGTTTTAATCCAAACACATCTTCAATACCAGGTCGCGAAGAATTATTACTTATATATGCCCCCAAGAATATGGTCTGTAAATGATTGAAAGATGTTATTGTATTTTTTGGTAGACCTTCGAACCATTTTAACGCCTCTCATGTTAGACTGGATGCAAAATACTTGCACAATACAACATCATGATTTTCCCACTGTAACATGCATCTCACATAGGCTTTAATGTGTTGAATTGCACAAGTTGTTCCATCAAATATGTTGGTTAATGCGGGAAAATTGCATTTCAGAGGTATTCCTCCTAGCTGTACTTCCCTTGTAAATGGAGTTTTCGCAGCTTCTTCTATAACTTCATCTAATTGTCTTCTGCCTACTTCTCCTCTATTATTTAGCATTCCTCTCATTTCTTCCAATTCTTTTAAAATTTGTTCATTTACGCCTGAATTTTGATCTATTGGTCTTTTTAATTTCGCCTCTCTTCTTCTGCGTTCATGTCTTTCTCCTCTCGCGAAATTTCGCATTTCTTCTTCATCATCCTCATCTCGTCTTCTCCTGCGATTCTCTTCCTCATCTCTATCTTGAATTCTCATATGATGATGTCTTTCATTTTCCCCTCCATTATTTTGTTCATTTCTTATAAATTCCAATCGCTATCTTTCAGCCATTTTCTGTACTCTATCATACTCTCGTTGAGATTACCGTTATTCCTGTTTTGTGTACGCCTTCTTTCTCGATTTTCATGATTGTTCTGGCGAATTGTCTCCTGAAGTTCTTGTTCTTCCATTTCCGCTCTCAATCTTTCACGTTCGCAAATTAAATGTGCTTGTTCAGCATAATGTCTTTCAATTTCTTCTTCAATCGTTTGTTGATTTCTTTGAGCTTCTCTCTCATGTAAAATTCTCCTTCCTTCCTCTCGATTCTCTTCGCCATCTTGATTATTTCGTCCCTGGCGTTGTTCATTCTCTTGATTTTTATCATTTTTCCTATCATCAAAAATTTCATTTTGTGGAACGTAACGGTCATCAGTCTTTTCTCTATCTTCGCGATGTTCTTTATTAGGATTTGGTATTTCTTCTCGAATATTATTTTCAGCATTAACTGTGGGTGAGTTTCGCCTCATCTCTCTTCTAGTCGATCTTGTAGAACTTCTAGATCTTCTACTCTGTAGTCTCATATTTTCCATCCTCAATTCGTGATTTTGCCTTGTTAGATTTGCACGTTCTTCCACCTCTACTCTTCTTTCTTCATGTATTCTTTGTCTCAGCGTTTCTAACGCTCCAATTTCCTCATCTCCATGAATTATTCCTTCATCTACTTCTTGATTTCTCTCTATCTGTCTATGGTTCCTGGTTTGCTGCTCTTCTTCTACTTCTTCTGCTGAATTTGATCGCCAAGTGTGTATGCCCATTCTATCATAATCCATAGTTCTATTTTGTACCAGTGTTTGTTGAACTGGTTGTTGAATTTGATTTTCTCCACCATTTCTCCTTCTAGTAGATTCTCCCATTTCATTTATCTCCTTTCCAGCAAGTCTTTTACTTCTTCTTCTAGCAGTTGTCGGTTGTTTCGATACATTTCTCCTTCTAGCCATTCTTTCAATACTAACAAATTGTAAAATATTATGTAAGTTTTTTCACCAATTAATTTCAATTCTAATAAATAACAATATTAATCTTCAACTTTTTCTAGAACAATCTTCAATCTTCAACTCCCTGTTTCTAGCGCCATTATGTAGTTGCAGGAAATCCTACACTACACCCCTCACAAGATTTCATTAACATCCAACTCATTTTTGGATTGACAATCTTAATTTTAATGATGAATCTTTAAACAATCTTACAAGAAAATATAAAGGAATCAAGAATAACCTCTGCTCTAAATTTTCTCTCTCCCATTTACTTGCTTCTCACTCAAAAAGATATCTCCCTTTTCTTTACAACTGGATGACTATTTATAGGGAAATCCATAGTGGATGACAACTAATCTGTCTTTTATTTTCGGATATGGTTTGCGACATTCTCGCAACCTTACAAATGTTAATCTCGCAAACTCCCTAATTTTTGCAGGACCATCACATTTTTCTCATGATTTAGCTGACGTCGTTTATTATGTCATTTCTGAAGTTGTTCTGCGACACTATTGTGTTGTGTTGTTAATAATTTCGTTGAGGCATTATTGCTGCGAGATTCTGATCCTACAAGTCCGGTAACTAGAAGATAAACACTTCATGTGAATATCAAACGACAAACCTGCATTGAGGTACTCGTAAGAGAAGATACCCAAGTCAGCGTTTTCCAGGTCTGTAATAGTAGGCGTGTTTGAACTTGAAGGAAGGGGAGTGGTCAGATCATCATAATCAACCACTTTTACACATGTTCCAACCGAGTACCTCTACACATAAAAAAATAATATTATTATTACTTACGGGCCATGGCAAACGAATACCTGTTCACCAGTAAAAAAAAGTATACCGGTATGATCTTCTTGACTCGGAGGATCCGGACAGGGGAATTGTCACGAGGCTCAGGGATTCGTCCACTCTAAAAAAATGATGATTAGTCGTCAAAAGCAAAGGAAGAATTATCACTTCAAAATCAGGAGATGTTTAAAGTCATACTCTGGATACAAGCCGCCTGCGTTTGATAGAAAGATCTGACTGAGCCGAAGAAGATGACCCACTTCTATCTGACATGATGAAAAGGATAGGGATTCAGCAAGAGAGTTTTATTACAAATCAAGAAGGATAGTCTAATTTCACATGCATATGTATATACGGTGCAGAAACCCTAAGAAGAGGCGGACGCTGAACAATCTCAACACGACTTATCCGATAGACAAGGATTCAACGCCAACCAGGTCGTGCTTCATGTTGAAACCCTAGTTAAAGCCGGGAGAAGACTGCTAGACTCGAAATCCTAACAGAACATGCTCGCTAATGTGGCTGGAACGTAATCAGCATACCCGAGAGGTATAATCGTAGCCTGACGTCCTGAGTTACCGTTTCGAGACAGCTGCCACTTCCCCGATAACATTTATTCACTTTGACTTGATCATTTGTCTCTTGACTGTCACCATCTAGTGCTTACCCCGCAACAATGTCACTGTTACGTGCTAAGCAAGGGACTTAATGTTGATGGTGGTTTTTTAGTTCAAGGCTAAAAGTGTAAAACCTTGTATTTAATGCGCCGTCATTCTGCAAAGGGACAAATCCATTCAAAAAGTAATGAGTGTCCAGACCTCTTTACTTGCATATGTATTGAGCAATTCAACATATTTATGAAATTTATCCAGAATGGTGCATGAAGCAACAATCCCAGTTTTTCTGTAAATTTTAACCTACTGCATTATTCACTAATGCATTGACCTGCCTAGTATTTTCCTATGTAATGTTCCCAGCCGAACTCTCAATATTGGCATTGCATGATGATTAATGTTCACTCGCAGCGGAGTAGCATGAATCTCCTAAAGTGTCAGTATTGAGACCTGCATGAAAACACTCACGTAGGCTACACCACTCTCTGATAAAGAGATCGGCGTGTTGACATACTTTTTAATTAAAAGTTAGTACGATCGATACGTTTAAATTCCTTAAGGAAAATCTAGACTGTCCATGTCAGTCTTAAAAAACGAACACAGCCACGCGATTTGGCCACGCAATTCAACAAGCCTAGCCTACTCCCATCGGAACTAGGCGATCATCACGATGACCACCGGCGGGCCCAGTAACATCCCAGCCGGTCGTAATCCATTTAGTTCACCCGCAACACCCTCAAACGTTAGCAAGAACATGGGTTATCGCGTTGTTGAAAAAGAGCTCAAACGAGCCAAGACCGACCATAACGGTCTCAAATTCATCACATCCTTCCAACTTAACTAGCCTAGTTGGACGGTCTAGATCTTCCCTCGAATGATCAAAAGGGTACTGACGTGTTCACCGGCGACCCAACTACATCCTTGGTCAATATACTTGCCCACGACAAACCAGGAGCGCATTGAGTCGCTTTCCCAAAGTAGGGTGAACGCGCTGCTTTAGAAACCCTAAGTTGCGTTGCGACAACATGCTACTGTCGCAAATCGATCGTAACCATCCATCTTCGTCGGCCAAATCGAGTGGCTTAGATTCAATTTCAGGCGGCCCCGAAGATATCAGCATGCTCACTGGAAACACACCTTTTCACATGGCCGATCGGCCTACTCAAACTAGCGCCCAATGCTTTCAATTGATCAGTGGTGTGCCCGGAGGTGTGTGAAAATTAAGCGCAATAAAAACGGGCCTACAGTAATACCGCAAGTGCACGGTCGTCAGTTGTAGCTCGTGCAAGTACGGGTCGATCCACAGAGACTGGGTGTGTTTGGAGTTTCTAACTATTTTGGGTTTCTAAATTGCTAATGGGCTTTGAGTACCAAAGGGTTTTGAATATCAATGGGCTTTGAATAACTTTGAAGCTTTTGCTTTCACAATAAGAGCAAGATGGGCTTTGATCAATTGTGAAGCAGTTTGGGCCTTTGATGGACTGAACTGGGCTTGGTAACAGTGAACTGGGCCTTTAGATTAGCTAGGCTCTTGGCCTTTTACCCTAACAGTGGACTAAAGAAGAAGAGAAGTGACAAAGAGTGAAAAAGAGATGGTGCAACAAAGAGTGACAGACAAGAGTAACAGTGGAAACAAGTAAGAAAAAGAATGAACTAACAAAGTAACAGTGAACAGCAAGTGATAAGAAAGGCACAAAACAACAAACAACAATGGAGATAAACAGTGAAGCAAAGACAATAAAATGACAGTGTAATAAACCAAGGCCTAAGCCAAAGGCAGTGATGTGAAGAAAACAGTGAAGTAGAAATAAGAAAACAATGAAGACAAGAGGATGATCACTAGGACATTAAATCCACCATTAACCTAAGGGATATTCTAATCACAGCTAAAATAATTACCAAAGTGCTAATTGTCTGATTAAAGCACAACTAGTCTAAGGGCTTAGCAACACTGAACATGAGCTGCACATGATGAAGACTATCTCAGCTGGTTCATAATTTCATCTAGTCCTAGCATTTGGGATTCAGAACATACATAACAGAAACAGTACAGAACATGATACAAATATTACAGAAACATAACATAACAGGAGACATGAAACATAACATGGATAGCAACAGCACATTACATCAAATGGAGAAACTGAACAATACACAGAACATGGAAAAACATGGATAGCAAAACAGTGAAGAACAAAGGATAAAAACAGAGCATAAAATGGAATTTTTTACAGAACTCACAGTTCTGGACACACTGGCTAATCCAGGCATCAGCCTTTACATCACACCCACAGTCATATTTATACCCAATTACAAGTTAGGGTTCTTCCCAAAAAATCCCTAAAATCAAACAGAAATTAGGTAAATTATTTCTACCTAATTTGACAGTACAAATCAGACCCATATCTTCTATAATGCCCCTCCATGCTTCTCCCTAACAGTAATTAGAGTTTACTCGAAAATCCCCAAATTAACTGAAATTAGGGTTTGGGTTTTTCTTACCTTGATGTGACAAATCTCCTCAATTAGCATCGACCCATGTCTTCTCTGCTTCTCCTGGTGCCTTTCCCATACCTTGATTTCTTTTCTAGCTTCACCTAATTTCTCTGCCATGTCCATCAATTCTTTTTCCCTAATTTTCAAAACCCTAGACTAGGGGAAATCAGTGAATAGGAAATGATGGGCACGTTAGAGGGATTTGGGAGTGATGATGATGGTGTTTGTTGGCAGTTGGTGGAAGTGGTGGTTGTGGAAGTGGAGTTGGTGGTGATGATGGCGGACATGGTGGTGGTACGGGTTCTGCAGACGGGGGAAGGAAGAAGAGATGGAGAAGAAAGAAGAAGTCGATAGAGTTAGGGTTAGGGGGAGTTTGGCTAGGGGTATAGGGTGTTCGATACTTGGGTGTTAGGCGGGTTCAGCGAGGTTTGATGCTCTGCGACAAGGAGCGATGGATGGGAAGATGGTAGGTGGATCCAACGGCGATACGGAGGTAAGCGTGGAGAGACCGTCGGATGAAGGGATGTAGCAAAACGGACGACCCAAGATGGAGATGGGCGTTGCGATGTAAAGCGGGGGCTTCGGAGTTTGATGTGCGATGATGGAGAGACCGTAGGATGCTGAAATGCTTCGATCTGACGGCTGAAATCCGAGACGGGCTTGGATAGTGGAAATGTGTTTGAATAAGGGTTTTGGGCCTTGGGTATGCCAAGCCCATATCTTATTTAAGGACAATTCTTCTTCTTCAAGACCATTCCTAGCCTCTTGGTTTTGTGCACAACATTCTTCGCGGCTTCCTTGCGTAACTCCTCCCGGCTTTTCACTACTTTTCTGCTCTATTCCGCTCCGCAATTCATCTAAACTTTATTTATTACCTAAAAATATAAAATTAAGTAAGAAAAATATTTATTCTTGAAAATAATGAAAATATAAAATATGGGATAAAATGTAGAATTAATGCACAAAGGATGAGTTAAATGCCAACAAAAAGGGATAAATATATACAATATTTGGCACTCATCAAATACCCCCAAACCTGAATTTTACTTGTCCTCAAGTAAAACAAAACTAAGGAAATCCTAACTATACCACTGTCGCTGGTCTCTCGAATGCATTTAGCGTATGCACTAAGCCTTTTAAACCACTAAGTGTCCCTAGTGGACGAGTGAAGTCTCGTGAAGGTTTTGCTTAGAACGTACCTACAAAGTTCTAGGTCAAAATATAAGCTCAGATTCCATCAAATGTGACATGTGCAAGACAGTAGAAGCTCACAGCAAAATGGAGATGTCAATCTAGCTATCTAAGGCACAATCCTAGCACTGATAACAACTAAAGAAATGTGATAAGAGTGTAAAGTGTATCTACACATGTGTAAAGAAAGATCGGATGTTATGACTACTAATCACCAAGAGATAGTTTCTCAGGCTAAGAACCAAGGTCGAAATCTAGCTAGCTGTCCGGACTTTACGAGAATTGTGAATGAGTTGGAGGTATTTCACAATTACTCGCGTTGTACATCAATGGCATACACCCTCCTTGCTTATTACAATGAAACAACAAAATGACTATTTACATGACTCTTATTTACATTGACTACTCTCTTTTATTTTTGGAACAAGAGAGGATGGAATTGATAAATACTTGATTGATTTTTTCATTTTTTGCATTTTTTTTTATTTATTTTTTTATTTTTTTTCTGAAAATATACATCATTTTTTTTTTTATTTTTTTTATTTTTTTTTTGTTT
>NW_020621603.1:11768906-11797478 GCF_003573695.1 Papaver somniferum | reverse complement strand
TAATTAGAGTTTACTCGAAAATCCCCAAATTAACTGAAATTAGGGTTTGGGTTTTTATTACCTTGATGTGACAAATCTCCTCAATTAGCATCGACCCATGTCTTCTCTGCTTCTCCTGGTGCCTTTCCCATACCTTGATTTCTTTTCTAGCTTCACCTAATTTCTCTGCCATGTCCATCAATTCTTTTTCCCTAATTTTCAAAACCCTAGACTAGGGGAAATCAGTGAATAGGAAATGATGGGCACGTTAGAGGGATTTGGGAGTGATGATGATGGTGTTTGTTGGCAGTTGGTGGAAGTGGTGGTTGTGGAAGTGGAGTTGGTGGTGATGATGGCGGACATGGTGGTGGTACGGGTTCTGCAGACGGGGGAAGGAAGAAGAGATGGAGAAGAAAGAAGAAGTCGATAGAGTTAGGGTTAGGGGGAGTTTGGCTAGGGGTATAGGGTGTTCAATACTTGGGTGTTAGGCGGGTTCAGCGAGGTTTGATGCTCTGCGACAAGGAGCGATGGATGGGAAGATGGTAGGTGGATCCAACGGCGATACGGAGGTAAGCGTGGAGAGACCGTCGGATGAAGGGATGTAGCAAAACGGACGACCCAAGATGGAGATGGGCGTTGCGATGTAAAGCGGGGGCTTCGGAGTTTGATGTGCGATGATGGAGAGACCGTAGGATGCTGAAATGCTTCGATCTGACGGCTGAAATCCGAGACGGGCTTGGATAGTGGAAATGTGTTTGAGTAAGGGTTTTGGGCCTTGGGTATGCCAAGCCCATATCTTCTTTAAGGACAATTCTTCTTCTTCAAGACCATTCCTAGCCTCTTGGTTTTGTGCACAACGTTCTTCGCGGCTTCCTTGCGTAACTCCTCCCGGCTTTTCACTACTTTTCTGCTCTATTCCGCTCCGCAATTCATCCAAACTTTATTTATTACCTAAAAATATAAAATTAAGTAAGAAAAATATTTATTCTTGAAAACAATGAAAATACAGAATATGGGATAAAATGTAGAATTAATGCACAAAGGATGAGTTAAATGCCAACAAAAAGGGATAAATATATACAATATTTGGCACTCATCAATCAGCCAAGATAGGATTGGCCACACGACTTCTAAACCCTAATTTAAATCAACGGTAGTAGGCAACTGCCGCAAATCATCTCGTTCATCCAACTTCGCTAGCCTAGTCGGATGGTTTAGGTTTATTTTCAGGAGGCCAACAGGGTAACGTTGTGATCATCGGCCACGCTCCTCCACAGGGAGCGATCGACCAAGTGGTAGTTCACCCATAGGGTTCCCAAACGATCGCTCAAAGGAGGCCGGTCATGCTACTTTTTTAAGACGTTCAATTCGTGACTAATTTGAACGAGCTCTAAAACAACTATGTATCCTACACATCGATTATTTTTAGCTTCTTGTTTAAAAGCGATGCTTTATATACATCGATTATAAGCGATGTTTTATAAATATTTGTTTCACAAGTAATTTTATTATTTGACCTAACAGCACTATGTGCTGCTTTTTAGCGGCGAGTCTCACGACTTGACCCCTTTACTCGAGACATCAAACATGTCACAAACTGGGGGATGCTCACTGGGGTGGTCTGGAGGTTTACAGCATGTGACGTGTAACCCGCCCATTACGAGAAAGTGTCAGGAAAGGACGGACGGTTAACAACAGTGAGAGTAGTGGGTGAAAGTGTGACCAGTTTTCCCTCGTAATGGAAACGTGGTGATCACCACTTTTTACACAACCCCACTTCTCCACTACTTAATCACCTCCACTTCTTACGATATCAGGGTGTGCTCGAACATGACTTGTATCAATAGGATTTCAACCTTTTTCAAAAGACACAAGTGATCAACACAAGTAGCCAGAAACCATATTCTGATACAAGTCATAAAACAGCCACACCTTCGTAGTTCAACATGCTGATCTCAAACACCTTCTTCGCTTCCCTCCCTAAGATCAACCCTTCTCCTTCACTTTGTGACCGAATTGAATCTGAAACGGCCATTTCTTGGTTTATGCCAGAGTCTTACAGATTGATCTCTCGAATCTAAAAGTACTCTTGTGCAGTACATTTGTTTAAGGTTTGAATTCGTTTCTCATCAACACACCCAAATTTACCAAAAACAGCAGAATCAGTTTTTACCCCAAAACAAATGGTTATGCATTCAATTTTCAAGAATCGTGCTTAAAATGAAAGTATCACTTTTCTTAAATCGAATGGAGTACATCGTTTTATTAGTTGCAACGGAAAATTAGTTGATGCATAAACCAAAATATGGCTACATAAAGTATTATGTATCCTTTGTGGTGGCTTGCATGACGAATATACATTTAATTTTCTAAAATTGTGCCTAAAATGATAAATACCTCCGAATTTTTCGTAAAAACTCTAAATTTGATACTGTTGTTTGTACTCATTGCGTAGCTTTCTTTATTACCTTTCCAACGAGATAAAATTTGTAAAATTCCCAAGGCACGGATTTTTAGATATGTTATTAAATTTTGCTTTCCAATTATACCCCTAAAAAATAGGATACATAAGTTATAGTAACTTGACTAAAAAGGAGGGATAATTGTGTCAAGTGAAAAAGACCAACCATGGACACCAAATCCAATCTTTTTGTGTCAATTGATCACTTACTATTTACAAAAAAGAATGGCCATATAAAGATCCTCCATCGCTACGCTCGGTCGGCCCAATAAAACAGGCATTCCATCTGGGCTTGGAGATTTCAGACTTTTCATCCTTTTAATAGTATTCCAAAGTTCCTCCACTATAGGCACCATTGAGATTTCATTACTGAAAGTAAGGGGTTGTACATTGGATTCATCCTTGCCTAACGGATATTTATCCAAGAGGAGATATTATACGATTCCTCATTGCTTTTTCATATTTTTCCTAGAATACTTAAAGATTGCATATGCCACGTGATTGTGAACATAAATAATTTAAATACAACCCTGTTAAATATGTAATTAGCTAAATACAACCCTTATTAATTTAAACATTTTCTTTATATACAACCCATATACCGTTGACCAGTTTAATCAAACCCTAAAAGCTAATTTTTTAATTTCTCTTACTTATGGTCGTTCGTACAATCGAGTAATATCTCTGAATCCAAAAATCCTAAACCGAATTCAGTTAAACAAGTGCAAGCTCGTCCCGTTGATCTTTTTTTTTTCCAATCAAGTAATGTTTATTATATTAGAAAAGTTTTCCTAGATATTAGATGCTTTACAGATTTATGACTGAGTTTTTGTTGATTTTCTATACGAACTAAATTTATTTTTGGCTTATAAGAGTTTGTTCATAAGATTGGCTTTTGCTTTCTCATTATGTCCCAGGAAATTGAAGATGGATCATTGATTCATTATCCAGTAGAATTCAAACACAAGTGTGACTAATGACTAATAATATTTCGAAGTGGAAATTGAATAAATACCCCTCTTTTTTAGGGGTCTTCAAAAATACCCCTAAGGACTTTATGTTAGAGCACTGCTTGGTCGAATTCGCATGCGTTGCTATTTCAAGCATTTTTGTCAATGTTAGTGATCAAAACTACAAGTCTTGATTTCTAGTCTACTTATAGCTAAGTCTCGGACTAGGATAAAAAGTGTAGTTGAGCTCAATAACTCCATGAAAATCATCATACAAGACGAAGAACTACTCAAGGAACTGGTGGAACTTCATCGACTAAAAGGTATGTGGAGACTTGAACTTATCTATCACGCAAAAGTCTATCTACTCTATCTCCTATCTTGAGACAAAAGTCGTTTAACTATATAGACTATGATTATACACATTTGTTATTTCGAGCCGAGTTTATCTCGCTTATCTATTTCTCGAAATAAGTGTTGGTAAGCTTTCTCTTTGGCCAAGTTCATCTTTACTAGTGACGAAAGTCATGTTATGTTTAAATTACTTGAAAATGGCTTTGATGAAAAATGGTTTGTGAATAACAATCATATAACGTCCTCTAAGAATGTTTCAACGATTGAAATGAGAGTTTAGATTATATAACCATGGTTGGATATAAACATTGTGAGGTAACTCATAAATGTATAAGTCCTTATTCCTTGAACCAAAGTATGCGTACTTTGCTGATCCGGAAAATCGGAACTAGAGTCCGCGTACCCAGTCCGCGTACTGTCGGAGGTTCTCATCCCGAGAATTTCTGCTGGAGTTTGTGAATTGAAAACAAACTTATTCCGGGTACTTAAGTCCGCGTACCAGTCCGCGTACTTAAGTTGGTTATTTTCTAAAAACGATTGTTCGTGTACTTAAACTTATATAAACTAAGGAATGCAGTTTGCAAACCGTGGCTATAAAGTTCATGAATTGATTCGAGTGAATCAAATCGTTTTTGTTTCAATTGTGTCTATTATAAAGATCTAAGCAATTGAACAACTCTCTAACTAGTTCATTTTGAGTCATTTGAACTAGTTATGGTAAAGAAGAATATGGTTGATATGAAAGTGCTCATATGTCTAACCATTTGGTTAAACTATTATTGAACCAACTAGATGTACATGTTTGGGTAGGGTTACACGAACCTAGATGAACGTGCATTTCATTTGTGTGTAACAAGATAAGTTTCAATCTAACTGTAGAAAGATATTAGCTTGAATCTAATCAGGTTTACATCTAACGGTGAATAGTAAATGCTTTGTTACTAAGCTAACATTGATTGCAAACCCTGATTTGAAAGACTATATAAGGGAGAACTCTAGCAACTGGGAAACCTAATACCCACACCTTCTGTGTGATACTAGTTGTATTAGCGAGAGTCGATTCTCCTTTAACCTTAAATTTCTACCGAGACCCTGTAGGTTAACGACTTGAAGACTTCATTGTGATTGTGAAGCCAGACCGATGCTACTTTTCTTGTATTTGTGTGATCTGATCTTGTTGTTTCTATCGTACTAAGTACAATCGTAAGATTGGATTGAGATTGATTTCTCCGATAGACAAGATATAAAAGTAACTGCAAACATCTTCGTCTCATCGTTTGTGATTCCACAATAACTTGTTTCGCTAATCGATTAAGTTTATTGTGAGGTGATTGATAATACTAGGCTATTCTTCGGGAATATAATTCTGGATTATCAATTGGTTCCTGTTCACCTTGATTTATCAAAAGACAGAACAAAAACTCGTAGGTATTTCTGTGGAAGACAGATTTATCTATTACCGTAGACTTTTCTGTCTGATACATATTTGTTTATTAAAGTCTTCGAATTTGGGTCGTAGCAACTCTTAGTCGTGGGTGAGATCATCTAATGGAATCAAGTGCGTAGTATCCTGCTGGGATCAGAGACGTAAAGAGCGCAAATGTACCTTGGATCAGTGTGATATTGGTTGGGGTTCAACTACAGTCCAGACCGAAGTTAGTTTGTAGTAGGCTAGTGTCTGTAGCGGCTTAACACAGTGTGTGTTCAATCTGGACTAGGTCCCGAGGTTTTTCTGCATTTGCGGTTTCCTCCTTAGCAAAACTTCTGGTGTCTGTGTTATTTATTTTCCGCATTATATTTTGTTATATAATTGAAATATCACAGGTTTTGCGTTGTATCGATCAATTGTGAAATTCAACCTTTGGTTGTTGATTGGAAATTGGATATTGGTCTTTGGTACCATCCAAGTTTATATCTCTTATATTCAATCGGGCTCGCAAATTTTTATTTATTGATTGCAGATTGAATTAGAGATTGAGATATTTAATTCCTTGATATATCTTTCTTAAGATTGAGTCTGACTGTCTAGTTGATTCTCTTAGAAGTATATTGGATTTAGTCCATATAGATTGCTAATCAAAATATTGGGTGTGGTTGTTAGACCCCCGCTTTTTCAATTGGTATCAGAGCAGGCAAACACGTTCAAGACCTCAAAAGTCTGTGTTTGTAGCGATCTGACTCTATGGGCAGAGGTGTTATCTCAATTAACGTACCACCAGTCTTCGATGGCTCAAACTACTTATGGTGGAAAATTTCTATGCGAGCTTTTCTTAAATCGCATGATTTTCAATGATGGGTATATGTAGTAGATGGATATGATACTATCATTGTGGCAATAGGTAATGCTATTGTTCCAAAGAATATTGGCGAATACGATGCTGCAGAGATACTTGCTGCCAAGCAAAACTCCGACGGTTTGAATGCCATCATACATGCCATTACCCCTAATATTCAGCACTATTTGTCTAACTGCACTCGGTCTAAAGATGCTTGGGATTCTTACAAACCGTTTCTGAAGGGAATACTAGTGAAAAGGAAGCCAGGCTTCAAAACCTAAATTCCGATTGGGAAAACCTTCGTATGGCAGATGAAGATTCATTTGATGAGTTTAATCACAAAGTTTCTGAGATTGTTAATGCATCTTTTGCATTAGGTAAGACTATTCCTGAAAAAGACATTGTGATGAAAATTCTCAGATCGCTGCCATCTATATATGATTCTAAGAAGCATGCCATCTTTGAGGGAAATAACCTTGATACTCTTTCCAGAAGTACTCTTGTTGGAAAGTTAAAAATTCTTGATCAAAACTCTGTTCGAACATCTGCATTCAATGATGTTTCCAGGACAAGTGAAGCCTCTAACTTGTCTTGGGATGATGAATGTTGTTCCAATGATGTTGGTTTTAATAAATCACTGATAAGAGAAAGAGTCAAGGAATTTGTAAAAAGAAGCAATAGATGTGATAAACATCTTTTGTCAGCGTTTGCCCCAGATGATTCAATAGAAGAAAAATCTTTCCAAAGTGTCAACGTCTTGGATACGTTTGATGGATGTAATGAACCCTCAGCTCTTGGAGCGGAAACATCCACCTACTCAATTTCTGATTCAGAACCTGAGTCTGACACAGAGATTTTTGAATTTTTGAATAGAGAGGTTCTTCAAGAAAATCTTCAGTTAAAAGCTTCATTGAAGAAACTTGAATCATCAATCCAGGTGAAAAATCTTGAGATAGATTGTCTTAATGATAAGCTCACCAAAACCATAGCCCTAAAGAAAAAAGAGATTAATACTCTTAAGGATGATCTACGAAGATTATCTGGAAGTTCTGACAAAATTACAGCAATGCTATTCGGTCAGAAATCCTTTGGAAACACAAATGGTTTAGGATTTAAAGGAAAAATTGCAGGCACATTCAACCCCATTGTTCCTATTGATCATGGAAGAATGAAGGTTGACGGTTGTCATAAACCTAAGGCAATTCAACAACACAAATAATCTTTATTGGTTTGTTCGTTTTGTGGAAATGCAAATCATGTTAAAAGCACGTGTTGGAGATTCAAAAGGAACAACAAAAGAATTTCCAAACTTCGAAAGAACATGCAAGAGATGAATCTGGATAATCAACATGGTCTTCCTAAAACCAGTGGTTCCAGAGTCATAAGAGGTAGGAAATCTATTTATACAACAAACCTTGATAAAAGAGGGGAGCGTTTGGCTCACATTGTCACTGTCTAATTTCAGTGACGTTCGCAAACTCATCTTTAACTTGGGAAAATGAGGTTTGCATCTATGTGTCTCAAGTGGTGTTTTATTGTTGCTAAAAAATATATTCTCCTAGTTTTTTAGATACTGGATCATTAAATCGCGGAAGACTTGTTCTTCTAGGGTTTGGGCATTCATAAGTCTATAATTGTTTGTAGTTTCTTTTTCTCCCTAGAAGATACAGTTTTATGGCTCCTGTAACTAGAAGCACCACAAGTAAGGATGCAGTTGAAGCAGTTAATGTGTATCTGTGTAAAGGAATCTATTCCTCAAGGGTGAAAAAAGTGAAAGCTACAAATAATGGAGAAGGTTCTTCCTCTAACTACCTCTTATCTGTTTGTCATCTTGATAATAACTTTAGAGGTTTGGTGAATGATTTCATCAACAAAAGAAATGATTTAAAATCTCAAATTGTTTCATCTTTAGAGGAGTTAACTCACTATGAACAAATGTTGTCTCTAACAAAGAACACCTTGCGTGAGCTAAAAAGAGAACTTAGTGAGTTGACTGATATTTCTGAAGATTTAGAGGAATTGAACGACCCCATTATCAATGGGTTTTTCAATAATATGAAGGAATTCTCGGTAGATGCCCTGATAAAGCTCTACAACATATAGTAAATCTTCTTATGAGATTTTATTCTTGTGTTTCTAGGAAGAATAACTAGTTTTTGGAATAGCCATTATTGTGATTACACATAGCTATGTCCAATGTTTTCATCTTTATTTTTTAGGTTTATTTGATTAAATTCTAAAAAGTTGTTTGGAAGATGATTTTTACAGTATTAATCTTTATGGTTTTATATATTGCAATATATTATGGGATATGTGTGTTTGCGTCTGTGAGCTATGATTGACCCATACCTTGTCAAAAGTTAAGTCTTTCATATTTCGATATGCAAGTATTGATAAAAGAATGAATGAACTTTTGACATGACAAAAATTTTAAGCCTATTATGTCATTATGCAAGTATTGGTGGAAGATAGGATGAACTTTTGTTTACGAGGATTATGTCTATTGTATGTCATTGTGAAAATAGTGATGGAAAATAGAATGAATCCTTGTCTATTCCGCAGTATTGATCTTCCCTGATCCATATTCTTTATGTATATATTGTTCGGCTCCGTAAGTTCTCTTGTGTTGAGAATTTCCGATGAAAATAATCATAGGTTTTCTTGTGGTTAATTTAATTGAGTATTTTTGGATTCAAATTCATATTCGTATGTGATTTGTTATGTCCTAAGAAATCCTTGTTTTCTTGACAAAGTAAGGTCTCTCTTGTTGTTCTTTCGGGAATGACATTTTATGGGGGAGAGTTCTTAATTGAACTTGTGCTTAATTTCCAAATCTTTATGGGGAGTGCGGCTGGGGAATATTATAGGAGTTATCTTGTATCTTTATAAACTCCTTGATGAAAGAATTTAGCTTCGGCTATATGATTTCATCTAAAAAGTTAATATGTGCTTTCTTTTTTGTCATGAAATGTCTCTATGGAAATTTTATTAGGATCCCACTAGTTTTCGTACCTTTGCCAATTTTATTAACAAAAATGGTATAATTAATGTGTATTTCACACTACAAATACATATGGTTTATGGATCATTATGTAAGGGGGTGGTGGTTTCCATGTGAGATGGAGTATTGACTAAGGGGGAGTGATACATATCACCATATTATTGTTTTCAAAGTTGTGATACAATTGAACTTTGATGATGTGCAATCATACTATGACACCGGTAACAATGATCGAGAATTCTTGTTTTCTCATTTTTATATCTACGGATTTTCAACAACGATGATACTAAACTTACAACCTTTGGAATCATTGGAGTACTTGGAAGTGACGAAGATTTCGAGTAATGTTGAAGAACCAAAAAGATTAGGCATGTGGAAGAGAAGCTACAAAGTTTATTTATTCATTTTGTATTCCATACGTATTGATAGTTTTGTCATTAAAATTGACAAAGGGGGAGATTGTTAAAGCACTGCTCGGTCGAACTCGCATGCGTTGCTATCTCAATCATGTTTGTCAATGTTAGTGATCAAAACTATAAGTCTTGATTTATAGTCTACTTATAGCTAAGTCTCGGACTAGGATAGAAAGTGTAGTTGAGCTCAAGAATTCCATGGCGATCATCATACAAGACGAAGAACTACTCAAGAAACTGGTGGAACTTCATCGACTAAAAGCTATGTGGAGACTTGAACTTATCTATCACTCAAAATTCTATCTACTCTATCTCCTATCTTGAGACAAAAGTCGTTTTACTATATAGACTATGATTATACACATTTGCTATTTCGAGCCGAGTTTATCTCGCTTATCTATTTCTCGATATATGTGTTGGTAAGCTTTCGCTTTGGCCAAGTTCATCTTTACTAGTGATGAAAGTCATGTTATATTTCAATTACTTGAAAATGGCTTTGACGAAAAATGGTTTGTGAATAACAATCATATAACGTCCTCTAAGAATGTTTCAATGATTTAAATGAGAGTTTAGATTATATAACCATGGTTGGATATAAACATTGTAGGGTAACTCATACATGTATAAGTTCTTATTCCTTGAACCAAAGTATGCGTACTTTGCTGATCAGGAAAATCGGAACTAGAGTCTGCGTACCCAGTCCGCGTACTGTCGGAGGTTCTCATCCCGAGAATTTCTGCTGGAGTTTGTGAATTGAAAACAAACTTATTCCGGGTACTTAAGTCTGCGTACCAGCCCGCGTACTTAATTTGGTTATTTTCGAAAAACGATTATTCGTGAACTTAAACTTATATAAACTAAGGAATGCAAGTTTGCAAACCGTGGCTATAAAGTTTATGAATTGATTCGAGTGAATCAAATCGTTTTTGTTTCAATTATGTCTATTATAAAGATTTAAGCAATTGAACAACTCTCTAACTAGTTCATTTGAGTCATTTGAACTAGTTATGGTAAAGAAGAATATGGTTGATATGAAAGTGCTCATATGGATAACCATTTAGTTAACTAATGTTGAACCAACTAGATGTACATGTTTGGGTACGGTTACACGAACCTAGATGAATGTGCATTTCATTTTAGTGTAACAAGCTAAGTTTCGATCTAACGGTTGAAAGATATTAGCTTGAATCTAATCAAGTTTTCATCTAACGGTGAGTATTGAATGCTTTGTTACTAAGCTAACATTGATTGCGAACCTTGATTTGAAAGACTATATAAGGGAGAACTCTAGCAACTGGGAAACCTAATACCCACACCTCCTGTGTGATACTAGTTGTATTAGCTAGAGTCCATTCTCCTTTAACCTTAGGTTTCTACCGAGAACATGTAGGTTAACGACTTGAAGACTTCATTGGGATTGTGAAGCCATACCTATACTACTTTTCTTGTAGTTGTGTGATCTGATCATGTTGTTTCTATCGTACTAAGTACAATCGTAAGATTGGATTGAGATTGATTTCTCCGATAGACAAGATATAAAAGTAACCACAAACATCTCTGTCTCATCGTTTATGATTCCACAATAACTTGTTTCGCTAGTTGATTAAGTTTATTGTGAGGTGATTGATAATACTAGGCTGTTCTTCGGGAATATAATTCAGGATTATCAATTGATTCCTGTTCACCTTGATTTATCAAAAGACGGAACAAAAACTCGTAGGTATTTCTGTGGGAGACAGATTTATCTATTACCGTAGACTTTTCTGTGTGATACAGATTTGTTTATTAAAGTCTTCGACTTTGGGTCGTAGCAACTCTTATTCGTGGGTGGGATCAACTAAGGGAATCAAGTGCGTAGTATCCTGCTGGGATCAGAGACGTAAGGAGCGCAAATGTACCTTGGATCAGTGTGATATTGGTTGGGGTTCAACTACAGTCCAGACCGAAGTTAGTTTGTAGTAGGCTAGTGTCTGTAGCAGCTTAATACAGTGTGTGTTCAATCTGGACTAGGTCCCGGGGTTTTTCTGCATTTGCGGTTTCCTTATTAACAAAACTTCTGGTGTCTGTGTTGTTTTTTTTCCGCATTATATTTTGTTATACAATTGAAATATCACAGGCTGTGCGTTGTGTCAATCAATTGTGAAATCCAACCTTTGGTTGTTGATTGGAAATTGATTGATCCTTGGATATTGGTCTTTGGTACCATCGAAGTTTATATTTCTTATATTCAATCGGGGTCGCAGATTTTTATTTGCTGATTGTAGATTGAATTAGAGATTGAGATATTTAACTCCTTGATATATCTTTCTTAAGATTAAGTCTGACTGTCTTGTTGATTCTCTTAGAAGTATATTGGAGTTAGTCCATACAGATTGCTAATCAAAATATTGGGTGTGGTTGTTAGACCCCCGCACTTTCACTTTACAAATACCCGTAAAGGGTATATTTTAAGTTTTTAGGGTATAGTTTTTGGCACATCTAAAATAATGTTAACTCAATTCAACCTCCGGAGGAGGTTGGGTTGACGTTTTCACGCGTCAAGAACATACTAGTTCATTTTCATTATCCAAAAAAGTACTAGTTCATTTTCATTATCCACTTAAAAAATACCCCTTAGGGGTATTTAAACAAAATGGACAGGATTATTTGTGAAGGCCTTATATTCTAGGGGTATTTAATTAATAGAGATGAATTCATTCATGTTCGAAAAAGTATTTGTGAGAATACTCTTTTGGAGACTTATTAAAGATGGATCATAAACCAAGCCAAGTACTCAAAAATTTGTTGCCCGTAATGCTGTAAAATCATGAATACGATTCATTTGTTTGCAGGATCAAGACTAAACATTGTTTATAACGAGAAGCCATTACCATAATGCTCACTAATTGATGCTAAGGGAAGAAAAGATACATTTTAATGAATCTCAAAAACCACCGAAACTCATATTTGGATCTTCCTCTCACTCCCTCTGCCAAAATAATATTAGAATCTTACGGTTATGAGTAGAATTACGATTGACTTTTTGAAGTTGTATTTAGTTATTTTTAAAATAAAATAAAATAAAATGGATAAAAATTTTAAAAGTGGTATCACGGTTGTATTTTACCCAAGTGTGGGTTGTATTTAGTCATTGCCTTTTTTTTTCCTTTCTTCTTAAAATCTATTTCCAGTTATGGCTCATGTTCAACTCTTTCATTTGTATGCCTTATTTTGCAGCGAACGACCTTTTCTGTATCTCAAGTGCTAAGCATTGAGCATCTAAAAAAGTTGTTGCCAGGATCCTACCATTTTCCATGAACAAATCTGATCTGTGAGTAATTGTAATACCCCGATATTCGGCAGTGGTTGGCAGAATGGAATATAAGTAATTGTTTGTCCTTTCCTAACACCGAGACCTTTTCAACACAGTTGGCTCCAGTGTTGGCAGAAAACTCTGAAGTTAAGCGTGCTCGGGTGGGAGAAATCCCCGGATGGGTGAACATCTGGGAAGTTGCTGGTGGATGACCGCAGTGATTTCCGTTGAAAACCCCACACTGCCGGATAACCGAAGTGGCTAAGTGGGGAAAATATCGGTGGAGGGACGGGTCATTACAAATGGTATCAGAACCGACGACGGGTCACTTGCCGAGGGTGGGAAGGTACGCTGGACGGGATTGGTCCAGGTGAACGTCAGAGATCTGGGCTTGTGTATATATTCCAGAGTCGTGGATGGCTCCAATTTAAGGTGGTGGTATTGTAATACCCCGATATTCGACAATGGTCGTCCGAATGGAATATAAGTAATGGTTTGTCCTTTCCTAACACTGAGGCATTTTCAACACAATTGGCTCCAGTGTTGGCAGAAAACTCTGAAGTTAAGTGTGCTCGAGATGGAGCAATCCAGGGATGGGTGACCTCTCGGGAAGTTGCTGATGGATGACCGCAGCGATGCCCGTTGAAAACCCCTCACTACCGGGTAACCGCAGTGGCTAAGTGGGGACAGTATCAGTGGAGGGACGGGTCATTAGAATAAAGTGGGAAGGTACACTGGACGGGGTTGGTCCAGGTGCTTCTCATGAGGGGTAGGGAACGTCGGAGATCTGGGATTGCGAATATATTCTGGAGCCGAGGACGACTCCAATTTAAGGTGGTGGTATTGTAATACCCCGAATTCGGCAGTGGTCGTCCGAATGGAATATAAATAATGATTTGTCATTTCATAACACCGAGGCCTTTTCAGCACAATTGACTCCATAGTTGGCAGAAAACTCTGCAGTTAAGCATGCTCGGGCGAGAATAATCCAGGGATGGGTGACCATCCAGGAAGTTTCTGCTGGATTACTGTAGCGATGCCTGTTGAGAACCCCACACTGTCGGTTAACTGCAGTGGCTAAGTGGGGACAATATCGGTGGATGTACGGGTCATTACAAATGGTACCAGAGCCAACGACAGGTAACCTGCCGAGGATGGGAAGGTATGCTGGATGCGGTTGGTCCAGGTGCTTCTCATGAGGGGTAGGGAATGTCGGAGATCTGGGATTGCGAATATATTCTGGAGCCAAGGACAAATCCAATTTAAGGTGGTGGTATTGTAATACTCCGATTCTGATTTCGACAGTGGTTGGCCAAATGGAATATAAATAATGATTTGTCCTTTCATGACACCGAGGCCTTTTCAACACAATTGGCTCCAGAGTTGGTAGAAAAATCTGCAGTTAAGCGATCTCGGGAGGGAGTAATTCAGGGATGGGTGACCATCCAGAAAGTTTTTGCTGGATTACCGCAGCGATGTATGTTGAAAACCCCACACTGCTGGATAACCGCAGTGGCTAAGTGGGGACAGTATCGGTGGAGGGACGGGTCATTACAATAATGTTATTATATATTACTCGTTTTGACGTTTATCACTTTTCATTGTTTTAGCATTGTTTCGTTTTTTTTTTTAGAATTGAGTTCTATAAACATGTTGGGGAACTTGTTGATGCGCACTACAAGAATGAGCATTACAAGGGAACCTGCTATATTAAGTTGGCAATTGAGAAAGCTGCAAAGAAGGTAGACTTCTCAGCTTGTGCTCCATAATTAGTCAGAAAGTGTAGTATTTCAAATTTTACTTCGTTGATAATTAAGTAGAGCATTGCTCGGTCGAACTCGCATGCGTTGCTATCTCAAGCATGTTTGTCAAGGTTAGTTGTCAAAACTATATGTCTTGATTTTTAGACTACTTATAGCTAAGTCTCGGTTTAGGACAGTTTAGTGTAGTTGAGCTCCAGAACCATGGCGATCATCTTACGAAGACGAAGAACTACTCAAGGAACCAATGGAAATTCATCCGACTAAAAGGTATGTGGATACTTGAACTTATCTATCACTCAAAAGTCTATCTACTCTATCTCCTACTCTTGAGAGAAAGTCGTATAAGTATGATAGTTTTCATACATACACATTTGCTGTTTCGAGCCGAGTTTAGTCGCCTATCTTTTTCTCGAAATATGTGTTGGTAAGCTTTCGCTTTAACTACTTTTCATCTTTACCCGTGATGAAAGTCATGATGACGTTTCAATCTTGAAAATAGCTTTGATGACGATAATTGTGAATAACGACTGTTATAACATTATAGAAGAATGTTTCAATGATTGAAATGTAGAGTTGAAATTATGTAACCAACTATGGGTATACGCATATATAGTGTGTTCGCACATTAGTGTATAAATCCATGTGTCGGAAACCAGTGTGCACATATGTGTGCATACAGTATTGGTGACGGAGACAGGTTGAGTACGCGTAACCGTACGTGTACCAGCGGAAGTTTTCGAACCGAAAATTTCTGCTGAGGTTGTAAGTTTGCAAACTGTTAAACCAGTCACCTTAGGTACGCATACCCGTACGCGTACCCACGGAAGTTTTCGAACCGAAAATTTCTGCTGACTTTGTACACTCAAATCCGGTAGCTATGGTAGACGTACCCGTACGCATACCCAAGCTGGTTATATTTCTCAAATCGAAAGTTCATGAACTTAAACAATAAATCAATAAGGAATGCAATCTTTGCAAACCTTGGCTATATTGTTCATGAATTGATTCAAGTGATGAAACCGATTTTGTTTCAATTGTGTCTATTCATAAAGACCTAAGCAATTGAAAAACTCTTCAACTAGTTATTTTGAAGTCATTTGAACTAGTTGTGAAAAAGATGAATACGGTTAATATGAAAGTGCTCATATGGCTAACCATTGGTTAACTATTTGTGAACCAACTAAGTGTACACGTTTAGGTACGGTTACTCAAACCTAAATGAAATACATTTCATTTGTGTGTGACAAGCTAAGTTTCGATCTAACGGTTGAAATATATTAACTTGGTTAAATCAGGTTTTTCATCTAACGGTGAATATTGAATGCTTTGTTACCAAAGTAACTTAGATTGCAAACCCTGATTTGAAAACTATATAAATTAGACATCTAGCAGCTGGATAAACTAATCCCCACACCTCCTTTGTGATACTAGGTTGTTTCGCTAGAGTTGGTTCTACTTTAACCTTAGGTTTCTTCTCGAGACCCTGTAGGTTAACGACTGAAAGACTTCATTGGGATTGTGAAGACAGACGAAATTACTTATCTTGTAGTTGAGCGTTCTGATCTTTCCATGTTCTATCGTAAAAGTTCAATTGGATATTGACTTGAGATTATATCTCCAATAAGGCAAGATAAAAAGAAATCAGAAACATCTTCGTCTCATCGTTTGTGATTCTGCAATATCTAGTTTCGCTACCATACAATTTAGATTATTGTGAGGTGATTGATAATTCTAGGTTATTCTTCGGGAATGTAAGTACGGGTTATCAATTAGTTCCTGTTCACCTTGATTTTATCAAAAGAAGGAAAACTCATAGGTTTATCTGTGGGAGACAGATTTATCTATTATCATAGAGTTTTCTGTGTGATACATATTTGTTTATTAAAGTCTTCGACTTTGGGTCGTAGCAACTCTTGGTTGTGGGTGAGATCAGCTAAGGGAATCAAGTGCGTAGTATCCTGCTGGGATCAGAGACGTAAGGAGCGCAACTGTACCTTGAATCAGTGTGATATTGATTAGGGTTCAACTACGGTCCAGACCGAAGTTAGTTTGTAGTAGGCTAGTGTGTGCAGCGGCTTAATACAGTGTGGTGTTCAATCTGGACTAGGTCACGGGGTTTTTCTGCATTTGCGGTTTCCTCGTTAACAAATATTCTGGTGTCTGTGTTATTTCTATTCCGCATTATATTTTGTTATGTAATTGAAATATCACAGGTTGTGCGTTAAGATTAATCAATTAGAATATACAACCTTTGGTTGTTGATTTAAATTGATTGACACTTGGAATTTGGTCTTTGGTACCATCCAAGTTTCTCTCTCTAGTATTTGATAAAGACTCGCAGATTTCCATTTGCTTGAGTATAGATCAAATCGAGATTGAAATATTAACTCTTTGATATACTTTTACCTAGATTGAGTCTGACTGTCTAGTTTATTCTCTAGAAAGTATATTGGAGTTAGTCCATACAGATTGCTAACGAAATATTGGGTGAGGTTGTTAGACCCACGCTTTTTCAATTGGTATCAGAGCAGGCAAACACGTTCAAGACCTCAAAAGTTTGTGTTTGTATCAATCTGATTCTGTGGGAAAAGTAGTATCTCCTATCTACGCATAGTCTATGACTTCCAATACTTTAAACTATGTCAAATGTCTTGGTATTTCCTCAAAGGATAACTTCTTAGCAGATTCTTCTGAATCCCGAGAAAGAAACGAGACAATTGACAGGATGTCAGAAGTAGAAAGGAATGTCACCAGAAATAAAAAATCCAACTAAGACGATTGATTTTCGCAATCATGCTCAACTCTTGGATGAATTTGAAAAGTCTCTTGGTCGAGAACGTGCACTTTATAAAATCATTGAGTCATTCTCTAACAATATTAAAAAACTCACCCAGGAGAATGTGCTTCAACAAGATAAGATTACTATCCTTGAGAATTCTGTTAAAGAAGGGACAATAGAGAAAAACGTTTGATTGAGACACATTCATCAAATCCGAACAACATTCGTGCTGAAACAGAGAACATTGCTGCATCACTTAACCTTGCCCAACAATAATCAATCTCCTTAACTAAGGAAAACACTGTAGTGAGAAATTCTTCTATATCACGTGCTGGTTCTCAATGCGAGTTACCTGTCATGAAGAAAAACTCACCAAAGGAAGTTCTTGCAAAAAATAAACGACAGGCTTCCAAACGGGACATGGGTTTGAAACAGATGTCTTTCAAAAAATTTCTTCCACGAAATTGTTCCTTATGTGGGAAAAGGAATCATAGTGCTAAACATTGTTTTGATAGGAAGAAACAGATCTACGATCTTCAAAATATTCTTCTATTTACCGTCAACCGAGTTAATCATATGACGACATCAACAATGGATTTCACTCCCACAGAAAACCATAACTCTCATAAAAATATTTTTAATGATCACTCATTTCAGAATCTTTACAGGGATCGTGTTTATTCTCATGGTGCAAACTACACCACCAAAACACAATTTCCCGGTGTCTATGAGAACAAGACTGGTAGATCTAAGTATGGAAGGTGGGGACCTATCTCAGTAAATCCTCTAGAACCAATCCCTAGAGGTCCTAGGATCCATTTAATGGACTCTCAAAAAGGGCTGTAAAAACTTGCTATGGAGTTGAAAACAGTCAAAAAGAGGTAAGAAATACAAAAGTCAGACTGTCAGGTGGTATCCCCAAATCGTCTCTCAACACTCATGGTGAGATTATATCTCATCCTACTACATAACTTTAGGTATTATCATCCTTGTGTCTAACTTGAGAGTCACAAGGATGTCTGTTTATGAGATGCTCAAGTTTTAGGACGATTACCATCTGTTCTAAGTCTGATGTCTGTTTTATAGATTGAGATTTCTGTTTATTATTCTCTCTGTATCTAATGTATCTTTTTTTTTGCTCTATCTATTCTGGTTAGATATTGAGCTATGTTTGAAAGAGACATTGTGAAAAACAGTATGTATTTACTCTTGGGTCTTTCTTGATCTTCTGGTATCCGTTTCGAGCTCACAAACGTCAAAGTCTTCTATAGGGTTTTCACCTAAAGGTGTTTCTCTCTTGATTTATAACACATATATATACTTCTATTATGTGTTTATCCTCTTCTCAGAATTTTTTTTTATGGGAACCTCTATTGAGCCTCAAGAAGAAGTGAACAATATGATGGAAGAAGACTTCAAAAGATGTGATTCAGCTCAAGATATAATCCTGAAAAAGATGCTTGAAAGAAAAGAGTATAACTCTTGGATAGGAGAATCTGTCAAGGATTTAATTCTCGTTCAGAATGAGGTGAATAACGAGCTTGCTAACCTTCAATTGCAGATAAACCAGCTTATTGATGGACAAGCAAAGATTCTTGATAATCAGAACATCCTGATCAGGAACCAGAAGAAAGTCATCCTTGATTGCGTCAAAGCCAGGCACCTTGCCCGCATCGTTGGCCGAAAAACTAATATTCTAACTCATGAACATGGTGTTTCTACGGTCAAGAAAATCAAGGATATCAGTGATACTTTTTATGATGGACCATTTCAAAGGTATGAAATCATCAAAGAAAATTGATTTTCTTTTTGTCTAGAAAACTTCTTATGAGAATTTATTCTTGTTTTTGTTTAAGAAGGATAACTAGGGTTTGGAATAGCCATTATTATGAGTACACATAGCTATATCCAACATTTTCATCTTGCAATGTTTTTAGATTTATTTATTAAAATTCTAAAGTGATTTGAAAGATGATGTTTGCAGTATTAATCTTTATAGTTTTATATATTGCAATACGTTATGGGATATGTGTATTTACGTCCGTGAACTATTATTGTCCCATACAATGTCAAAATTTATCTCTTTCATATGTCGATATGCATATATTAATACAAGATCGATGAACTTTTGACAAACAAAAATTAAGCCTAGTATGTCAATCCTTTGATGGAAGATAGGTTAAAGTGATTTATAAACAAAGATTATGTCTATTATGTGTCATTATGCAAATAGTGATGAAGAATGAATCTTTGTATATTCCGCAGTATTGATCTTCCCTAATCCATATTTTATGCATATACTGTGCGATTCCATAAGTATTCTTATGTGAGCACTTCCAACGAAACAAATCATGAATTCGTTTGTGATTAATTTGGTTGTGTATTCCGATTAAATTAATCATGGGTTCTCTTGTGATTAGTTTAATTGAGAATTTTGGATACAAAATCATTTTTGTGATTTTTTTGGTTTCCAAAGAAATCCTTATTTTCTTGTAAAAGTAAGGTCGCTCTTCTTGTTCTTTCGGGAATGACATCAAATGGGGGAGAGTTCTTTTGAACTTGCGCTTAATTTGCATATCTTTGTGGGGAGTGCGGCTGTGGAATATTTTAGGGGTTATCTTGTATCTTTATAAACTCCTTGATGAATGCATTTAGCTTCGTCTATATGATTGCATCTAAATAATTTGATATGTACTTTTCTTTTGTCTTGAAGCATCTCTGTGGAAATTTCATTAGGATCCCGTTTTCGTACCTTTGCCAATTTTATTGACAAAAAGGGGGAGAATTAATATATAGTTCACACTACAAATACATATGGTTTACGTGTTTTACTGATCATTATGTAAGGGGGAGTGATTTTCATGTTGAGATGAAAGTATTGACTAAGGGGGAGTGATACATATCACCATAGTATTGTTGTCGAAGTTGTGATATAAGAACTTTGATACTGTGTAATAATATTATGACACTGTATAATAATGATCGAGAGCTTTTGTTTTCTCATTGTTATGGCTACGGATCTTCAACAACTATGATGCTGAATTGAACATCTATGGAATCATGGGAGTACTTGGAAAAGACGAAGTTTTCGAGTAAGGTTAAAGCACCAAGGAGATCAAGCATGTGGACGAGAAGCTACAAAGTTTTATTTATTTTGTAATCCATATGTATTGATAGTTTTGGCACTAAAATTGACAAAGAGGGAGATTGTTAGAGCATTGCTCGGTCGAACTCGCATGTGTTGTTATCTCAAGCATGTTTTTCAAGTTTAGTTGTCAAAACTATATGTCTTGATTTCTAGACTACTTATAGCTATGTCTCGGTTTAGGACAGTTTAGTGTCCTAAAGGAACCAGTGGAACTTCATCCGACAAAAAGGGATGTGGAGACTTGAACTTATCTATTACTCAAAAGTCTATCTACTCTATCTCCTACTCTTGAGACAAAGTCGTATAAGTATGATAGTTTTCATACATACACATTTGCTATTTCGAGTCGAGTTTACTCGCCTATCTTTTTCTCGAAATATGTGTTCGTAAGTTTTCGCTTTAACCACTTTTCATCTTTACCCGTGACGAAAGTCATGATGACGTTTCAATCTTGAAAATAGCTTTGATGACGACAGTTGTGAATAACGACTGTTATAACATTATAGAAGAATGTTTCAATAATTGAAATGTAGAGTTGATATTGCATAACCAACTATGGAAGCATATATAGCGTGTTCGCACATTAATGTATAAATCCATGTGCCGGAAACCAAGTGTGTGCATATGTGTGCATACGGTATTGGTGAAGGAGACAGGTTGAGTACGGGTACCCGCACGTGTACCAACTGAAGTTTTTGAACCGAAAATTTCTGCCGAGTTTGTAAGTTTGAAAACTGTTAAACCAGTCACCTTAGGTACGCATACCCATACACGTACACACGGAAGTTTTCGAACCAAAATTTCTGCTGAGTTTGTAAACTCAAATCCGGTAGCTATGGTACACGTACCCGTACGCGTACCCAAGCTGGTTATATTTCTCAAATCGGAAGTTCATGAACTTAAACAATAAATCAATAAGGGAAGAAATCTATGCAAACCGTGGCTATATTGTTCATGAATTGATTCAAGTGATGAAACCGATTTTGTTTCAATTGTGTCTATTCATAAAGACCTAAGCAATTAAACAACTCTTCAACTAGTTATTTTGAAGTCATTTGAACTAGTTGTGAAAAAGATGAATACGGTTAATATGAAAGTGCTCATATGGATAACCATTGGTTAACTATTTGTGAACCAACTAAGTGTACACGTTTAGGTACGGTTACTCAAACCTAAATGAAATACATTTCATTTGTGTGTGACAAGCTAAGTTTCGATCTAACGGTTGAAAGATATTAACTTGGTTAAATCAGGTTTTTCATCTAACGGTGAATACTGAATGCTTTGTTACCAAGGTAACTTAGATTGCAAACCCTGATTTGAAAACTATATAAAGGAGACATCTAGCATCTGGAAAAACTAATCCCCACACCTCCGGTGTGATACTAGTTGGTTTTGCTAGAGTCGGTTCTCCTTTAACCTTAGGTTTCTTCTATAGACCCTGCAGGTTAACGATTGAAAGACTTCATTGGGATTGTAAAGCCAGACGAAACTACTTCTCTTGTAGTTGAGCATTCAGATCTTGCCATTTTCTATCGTACGAGTTCAATTGAACAATTGACTTGAGATTATAACTCCGATAAGGCAAGATAAAATGAAATCACAAACATCTTCGTCTCATCGTTTGTGATTCTGCAATATCTAGTTTCGCTACCATACGATTTAGATTATTGTGAGGTGATTGATAATTCTAGGTTGTTCTTCGGGAATATAAGTTCGGGTTATCAATTAGTTCCTGTTCACCTTGATTTTATTAAAAGACGGAACAAAACTCATAGGTTTATCTGTGGGAGACAGATTTATCTATTATTATAGACTTTTCTGTGTGATTCAGATTTGTTTATTAAAGTATTCGACTTTGGGTCGTAGCAACTCTTGGTTGTGGGTGAGATCATCTAAGGGAATCAAGTGCGTAGTATCCTACTGGGATCAGAGACGTAAGGAGCGCAACTGTACCTTGAATCAGTGTGATATTGATTAGGGTTCAACTACAGTCCAGACCGAAGTTAGTTTGTAGTAGGCTAGTGTCTGCAGCGGCTTAATAAAGTGTGGTGTTCAATCTGGACTAGGTCCCGGGGTTTTTCTGCATTTGCGGTTTCCTTGTTAACAAAATTTCTGGTGTCAGTGTTATTTCTATTCCGCATTATATTTCGTTATGTAATTGAAATATCACAGGTTGTGCGTTAAGATCAATCAATTAGAATATCCAACCTTTGGTTAAATTGATTGACACTTGGATATTGGTTTTTGGTACCATCCAAGTTTATCTCTCTAGTATTTGATAAAGACTCGCAGATTTCCATTTGCTTGAGTATAGATCAAATCGAGATTGAGATATTAAATCTTTGATATACTTTTACCTAGATTGAGTCTGACTGTCTAGTTTATTCTCTAGAAAGTATATTGGAGTTATTCCATATAGATTCCTAATCGAAATATTGGGTGAGGTTGTTAGACCCCCGCTTTTTCAATTGGTATCAGAGCAGGCATTAGAGTTGGATGGATGATACTTGTGTAATAGGATATCGGAGTTGGCACTCTAGTGGAAAGCACCACCACTAGAGCATCAAAAACACTTGTTGCTAAGAACCTATCACTTTCCACTACTAAATTTGATGTATGAGTTCATATGCTAATATCTCCCCAAGTAGGATTCTAACCTACGACCAATTTGTTGTTTTACCTTACTTTCTAACCGCAACACATTTTAATTTACTCAACACTCTTTTGTTGTTGCTGTTGTAGGATCGAGTTTTTTATGCAGACTGGGAAAATTGTTGATGTGTGTTTATCTTTACTTGAAAATGGAGATTTTGGTGGAACTTGCCATATTGAGTTTGCAACTGAAGAAGGTGCAAAGAAGGTAGAGTTCCCAACTTATGCTTCAGAATTAGTCGAAAGTTCTGTATTCAAAATTGTACTCATGATTAATTTACTATTGCAGGCAATTGAGTTGGATGGCGAATACTTATTGGGTCATCATGTTGTACTTGGCTTTGTTCGTGAAGCCATATTTATACGAGGTTTTGATAGTTATTAGGAGATATAATAGGAGAATAAGAGATATATTTTGGAGATATGTATTTTAGCTAATAATTTGAGTTATATTAGGAATTGAATATCTTGAGAAACAAGGCTAATGTAATTATATAAATACTTTAGAGATGAATGAGAAAGAGAGACAGACTGATTGAGAATTTGACATGGTCTCAAGAACTAGGTTCAAACCCTAAATTTTTTTTTTTGAATTCTCTTTAAACGGCGATGGGAAAAGAATGAGAGTATGATCCACAATTATCAACACATGTAGTGAAGAAATATCTGATATATCATCTAGGATCTAGTGATGCTCCTGGTATTACTATCATCATGATCATATTACGAGGAAATAATTACGATGAATGGGATAGAGCCATCGGAAGATCATTGAAAGAAAAGCGTAAGTTTGATTTTATTGAAGGCACTATAAAGGAACCTGCAGATCCAGAACAGTTGGAGGAATTGATTGATGTTCATTCAATGATTGTCTCTTGGATTAACAACACATTAGATTCTTCCATCCGATCCACGTTAGGAGATTATGATGATGACAGTCTTCTCTAGACACATATGAAGAATAGATTTTGTGTTGTTAGTGGGACCAGAATTTGTCAACTCAAATCCTATCTGGGTGAGTGCAAACAAGGAAAATCTGAGATTGTAGCTATGTATTTTAGGAGACTAAACAAGATATAGGATGAACTGGTGACATATATGATAGTACCACAATAAAAGTGTGGTAAGTGCACTTGTAATATTGTGACACAAGTCACTACTATGAGACAAGAAGATTATCTTAATTATTTTTTGATTGGTTTAGACAGTATGTATGGGTCAGTTCGTGAATAATTGTTGGCGAGAGATACATTACCATCCATCGATAGTGCATACCAGACAATGGTGAATGTTGAACGATTAAGAACGGGAGAAACTTCTCTATCTAAATATGTACAAGACAATATCATGGCCTTTAAGGTACAACCCGATCAAAGAGGAAACCTAAGTAATCATGATATCATTGTAAAGCTTTGCAACCATGGTAACCGAAAGGGACATTCTGAAGATGGGTGTTTTCAACTGATTGGGTATCCTGAATGGAGGGGATATCAACCTCGTGGTGGTAGAATATATGGCATAGGTGGCAGGGGTGGTGGTAGGAGTGGTCGTGGTGGTTTTGCATCTGGCAGAGGTGGCAGAAGCAATGGCAACACTGAAAAAGCGGGGGTCTAACAACCTCACCCAATATTTCGCTTAGAAATATGTATGGACTAAGTCCAATATACTTTCAAGAGAATCAACTAGAAATTCAGACTCAATCTTATGAAAAAGTATATCAAAGAGTTATATCTCAATTTCTCAATTCAATCCGCAATCAAATAAATAGGAATTTATGAGCCTGATTGAATAAAAGAGAAATCACATGAACGATACCAAAGACCAATGTTCAAGGATCAATCAATTTCAATCAACAACCAAAGGTTGGATTTACCAATTGATTGATTCAACGCACAACCTGTGATATTTCAATTATATAACAAAATATAATGCGGAAAATAAATAACACAGACACCAGAAGTTTTGTTAACGAGGAAACCGCAAATGCAGAAAAACCCCGGGACCTAGTCCAGATTTGGACACCACACTATATCAAGACGCTACAGACACTAGCATACTCCAAGTTAACTTCGGACTTGTAGTTGATCCCTAATCAATCTCACTCTGATCAAGGTACAGATGCGTTCCTTACGCCTCAAGAACCACGTCGAATTCTGCGCACTTGATTCCCTTAGTTGATCTCACCCACAACTAAGAGTTGCTACGACCCAAAGTCGAAGACTTGATAAACAAATATGTATCTGTTGATGGTGGTTTTTAGACAAGGGGTAAAATCGTAAAACCTTACGCATAGCATGACGTCACCGGTGACGCTAAACACATTTATTAGAACATTTAACGCACTTATGTAAAAAATTACCAGGGTATCTTTTTTCAAATGCTAAACTAGGGTTTCGACACACAAAACCCTAAGCCGCACAATTGCTGAGCATCATGGCAACTATGCCAAAACCAAAGCCGCACAATCGCTGCGCATCATGGCAACTATGCCAAAACCAAATCCGCACAATCATTGCGCATCATGGAAACCATGCCAAAACCAAGCCGCACAATCATTGCGCTTCACGACAACCGTGCCAAATTCGAGCTGCACAATCATTGCGCTACACGCGCCATTGGCACATGCCAAGAGACGCTTGCGACCTAGCATGCCAAGCCGTGCAAACCTAGGGCCAAGACGGCACACGCGCCATTGGAACATGCCAAGCGACACTTGCGACCTAGCATGCCAATCCATGCAAACTAGAGCTGGCAAACAAGCCGAAACCCGCGGGTTAACCCGTTCCCGACCCGTGAAAACCCGAACCCGGACTGGCTGGTTTCTAAACAAGCCGGGTTCGGATTGGAGAAATGGTGACCCGTCGAGAAACGGGTTAACCCGGCCCGGACCGTAAAACCGCGGGTTAACCTTTTAACCCGTACTTCCCTTTCAGTTAGTATACGTGTCCCTCTCCTTCCCTGGGTATAAAAACATAAAAAACCTTAGCTTCTTATCTTCTCTGCTTTTGTCTTCTCCGTCCATGTCTTCTCTGCTAAAAAAAACCCATCTATTGTGATTTGTGTGAGTAAAAGCTAGGTCTTGATTCTTGAACTAAACAGAAAACCCCTCTTTTTCGGCAGTGAAAGTGAGTAAGAAGATTCGAAGAAGGTATACGATTTTCCTTTTATCTCTCTATCATCTCCATCTAAAATTTTATTCTCTTTGTCTTTTTTCCTCTCAATCATTCCCTCAATTTATCATTTTTTCTGATTGAGTGAATTTATAGAAACCTCATATTAAGGAGTTTCCGAACAAATTCTATTTTTTTTAATTTAATCTAAGACTAGAATACCAGAATACCGCCGGCTAGATAATCTTGTTTCTGTTCAATGTATAAACATAGTTTGTTTGTTTTTTTGTTTTTTGTATTTTGTTTTTTTTTTTATGAAGAAAAAATTAGGGGTTTTCTTAGATCTGCAATGCATGTGTTTTTGAGACCATTTTTTGCTCGATTTCAACTGTAAGAATTGATAAGATTTCATTTTTACAACAAGGGTTTCTGAAATTGATGCTAATCGTACCGTCTATTAACCTTTCACGGTTAAAGAATTAGGGATTTTGATTTTCTAATTTTTATGGTTTGTTTAGATGATTCTGGATATATTTTTAAGGTTTTCATTAAATCTTATATGTTGCTACTGATTTGGTGTTTTTTTAACTCATACAATGGTTTGTGATTTTTCTTTGCAGGTAAGATTTGTGGGTTTCTATGTATCACCAGCATCAACAACTCAGGAGTGAATTATGGTAGGTTCTTTTTTTTTTCCCTGATTGACTTTTTCTGTATTCATTTTACAGTTTGAGTGGGGTTGGTTTTTTAGTTTAGTTTATGCATTTGTTTGTTTTATATAATTTTGTACACTTATTAACATGTTTAGGCAGTCTTGTATTTGAAGCAGCAAATAGATTGTATTTTAGTGTTAATCTTAGTGTTTACATTTGTCGTAATTACTTCGATCTTATGTTACAAGTAATTTTAGATCCCTGAAATATCATGTTAGGTTGGTTTTATATGATTTTATTACTAAGATCAGTATCATGTTAAGTGAATCATGTATCTAAATGATGATGTTTGTATGCAGGGACGACCTGTGATTTTGCTTCCCCGAAGTGAAGAAAAAACTGTTGCCCTGATCATAAGGATTTTTGGTAATGCTTATGCACAATACTAACTGGATTATAGGTTCTTGATTGCAGTTAGCTAGTTATCATCATTTAAGCTGAAATGATTTGATATATATGATAGTAAATGCTGCATGATTAGGTCCATGTTAAACGGTTGACACCATTGCTTATTAGCACATATTATAGAGTCTATGAAGTAGAGTTCATTATAGCGTTTATCTTGATCAAATTTCATACTGCATTTGGTTGTGCAGTTTGTAACCATACAGATTATTGTATAATAATGAAGTTCTGTGACTGTCAAGTAAGTAATGTACTGATTTTTGAGTCTTTGACCTATTCTTTGTGGCTCCATCCAGGTCCAGGATGTCAAGTGTACAAGAACAAGTTGGAGCAACTCAAAGATAAACATGGAAAATGAGAATGTTTTTTGGACAGACAGTTATCTCACATTGTCTCCGCTTTTTGTATAAAAAAGAGATTTGAGATGTTTTTTTTGGACAGTTATCACTTTTTTTTGATTAACCACAAATATATATTTTGTGCAGGAAGTCCAGAAGTGATTATTAATATCTTTATATTGGACTTGGTGATACAGAGTACAAACAATGGTAATACTATTTACTACGGTCTTGAAGGTTATTTTTTTTGTTGAAGATATCACGAACTGATGATGTAAATGTGTTCCTTTTGTGACTCTATAGTCTATACTGTGATTCTGTGAATCTGAGACTGTGATACATTGTTAAGTTTTGTAATTTTCTTGATCTTTGAATCGAAATATCAAATGAATTAGATGAAATTATGAATGTTAAATTAAGTACTTAGGTTGGGAAGGAGCTTTAGATGGCCTGAATGTGGCCAGAAATAGCCCAGAAATCGATTTCTGGCGAGTTGACTCAACACAAACCAGCTAACCCGTGAGCTCCCGTGAACCCGCAAGCTTTACCCCGGACGGGCGCGGGTTGGAGAAATGACCACCCGTGAAGAATTTCAACCCGCAAGCTTAGGCTTGTATTAACCCGTAACACGCGGGTTGGTCACAAGCCAGCCCCGGCCCGCCCGTTTGCCAGTTCTAGTGAAAACCTAGGTCCAAGCCGCCACACGCGCCATTTGCACATGCCAAGCGACGCTTGCGACCTAGCATGCCAAGCTGCGCAAACCTAGGGCCAAGCCGCCACACGCGCCATTGGCACATGCCAAGCGACACTTGCGACCTAGCATGCCAAGCCGTGCAAACCTAGGGCCAAGCCGCCACACGCGCCATTGGCACATTCCAAGCGACGCTTGCGACCTAGCATGCCAAGCCGTGCAAACCTAGGGCCAAGCCGCCACA
>NW_020621603.1:11762697-11768722 GCF_003573695.1 Papaver somniferum | reverse complement strand
CGCCATTGGCACAGGCCAAGCGACTCTTGCGACCTAGCATGCCTAGCCGTGCAAACCTAGGGCCAAGCCGTCACACGCGCCATTGGAACACGCCAAGCGACGCTTGCGACCTAGCATGCCTAGCCGTGCAAACCTAGGGCCAAGCCGCCACACACGCCATTGGCACATGCCAAGCGATCCTTGCGACCTAGCACGCCTAGCCGTGCAAATCTAGGGTCAAGCCGCCACACGCGCCATTGGCACATGCCAAGCAACCCTTGCAACCTAGCATGCCAAGCCGTGCAAACCTAGGGCCAAAGCCGCTACGCGCGCCATTGGCACATGCCATGCAACACTTGCATTTTGGCATTGCCACCTGCACCCGATGCGCAACCTACAGCCAAGGCATTCCACACAAGCCATTGACACATGCCATGCAACCCTTGCACTTTGGCATGCCGCGCCTACATCAAAGGCCACGATTCCTCTCAAGATGCAAAATCTCGACCGTCGAAGGTCGCCACTGAGCCGGCACATCTCTCAAGCTCAACTTATCAAACACCAGCGACATGCTACACGTTTTCCACGAAAACACTCGAGACATCAATACATGTCACAAACTAGGGGATGCTCTTTAGGGTTTTGGTTTGGCGGTTTACAGCGTGCGGCATACACAAATGCCCGTTTCAAGACAGTGTATTAAGAATAAAATGGTTAGTAAATGAAGGAAGTAATGGTGAAACGCTCTTTCATTATGGAACATCAATTCCATCAGTACCAGGCGTTACCACCTCTTCCCATTTAACTTATCCGTTTCTTTTTCTTACGAGCCAGAGTACGTTTCACTTAGACTTGTATAAATAGGTCTTACATGTTTCCACCAAGACAACAAGTTTTTTGGTCAGGAGAAATACAATACTCAGAAAGGAAACTTTGCTAGATTTCACAAAAGCTTTCACCTTCTGATACAAGTCAAATACTACTCTTCCAGAACTGTTTTGGTCTCAACACTCTCTTCGCTTCCCTCCCTAAACCAGCCCTTCTCCTCCTCTTTGTGACCGAAGCAAATCCGGAACGACCATTTCTTGGTTTAGGCCGGAGTTGTACAGATTGATCTCTCGAATCTAAAGTACTCCCGTGCAGTACATTTGTTTAGGGTTTAGATCTGTTTTCACTCACCTACCGGAATTACCAAAATTGGCAGAAACGATTTTCACCCATAAACAATTGGCGACCACAGTGGGAGATTGATCTTTCGGTTACCATGTCAGTTTTCAATCCTCGATCTCATACTTCGATCCAGACATTAGGACGGCAGAAGCGAGCGATATGTTCAGGGATCCACAACTCGACTACCAGACAACCTGGTTACCAGTCGCAAACCGCAAGAGACGGCTGGGGACTTCACAGAAATCAAAAGCAAACGACCGAGTCATCAAGTGACTCAAAACGACAGGGAAATTTCCACAATTGCCGTGGTGCTTCCCCACAAAACTCGATCTTACACACGGAGGATCCCTTTTTCATCAGGAGACCCAGAAAATTGAGTAAGTCTAGCTTGGGCGAAATATACAATTCATTCTTTTAGGATTCTCGACGAAAACCGTCATATTGTGCTTATCTTGTGACAATTACCGATACACACTTTCATATATACGATATCCTATTCACAAGTCATAATCAGAGTAATACTATTAAAACCATTCATTTCAAAAATAATCCGGTATTCTCAAAAATACCAACCGTCTACCAAAAATCATTCAAACTTCAAACCAGACACCTTGTGTGCCTTTCAAAAAAAAAACCTAAGCAAAAGTTTGAAAAGGACAGAGAAACATTCAGGGAAAGTTTTCCAACAGGGTTTGCTCTTCTTGGAGAAAACCACCCTTGCATCTTCGAGAGCCGCTATTTTCAGAGTCAACGTCTTGGAAAGTTCTTCGATTTCTGCCTCCTGCTGTGCAATTTCATCCGCAGAAAGACTTTCAACTACTGCGGTTTTCAATTTCTGGATCTCAGCGAAGCCCTTAACGAACCATGGAATGTTGAACTCGTTCTCTACACACATATCATGATGATACTTCCAACTGGTGATGACGTCCTCAGAAACAGTATGGCCAGTCACCTCGCACATGTCCTCGACTGAAGACAGGATTTCTTCCACACGTTTGACCAGTGAGAATCGACTGGTGATCTTCTTGGGCGTGGCAATGTTTCCATGTCTTTCCCAGATCTTGGTATACAACACCTCGTACTTAGCTAGTACACTGAAGCCGCCGACCAGCACATGACCTGGGTAAGGAACCAAGTACGTGGGATCGAAAGGGGCACCTGCAACCAGACCCACGAATGGCGAAGGGTTCTATTCCACGTTTTCATTAACGGTCATCGGAACATCCTCCGCTGTTCGAGTCGTGTCCATGCTCTTCATTTGATAAACTTCCATCTCCAAGGCGCCAGTAGTAGTCACAGATTGAGGCAAATCTTCACGAACCTCTATCTCAGAATCGTCTCCAGAATCAGACCCTTCCTCAGATCCTTCCTGCAATCTTGAGTTAGACATTTTTCTTCGGAAAAAAAAAGAAGAGAATGGAAAAGAAAACGTGTGCAAGACTTACCGAACCACTTCCCGAAGAAGAGCCAGTGCCGCTGTCAGAAGAACTGCCTTCATCTTCTGAACTCTTCTCTTTCTCCGACTCTTCCCTATCACGAGAGGGCTCAACACTGCTGACCTCTTTTGAAAGAGTTGTTGTCTCCTGACGACGAGCAAGTGCAGTAAAGGCGTTAACACTACCGAAACCCTGGTGGAAACAAGATGCAAATATTCAGAAACGAAATAAAAATCTACACGTTTTAGTTGAACCAGGAAAGAGGCAACACCTACCTGAATATTGGAGGAGTTGAAAGAAACGGGAGTTGTCGGGTCTGTCAAAACCGACCGGAATCGACCAGCGCGGTTCTTCATCCTCCGTTCCTTCACCTGGGGACTGTCCACCTTTTCAGGCGATTTTCCTTTAGTATCGGAGGATTTCTCAACATTGGATGCTTTTCCAAAACCTCAGGAGTGGGTCTACAACGGGCATTCGCCACCATATGGTTCACAAAACCACGGATAGTAAGGAACTCATCTTGAGAGAACTCACTATACTTGAAAGTCGTCGAAGGAACTCTTTACAAAGGCAAGAAGGATAGACGCGTACCCGGTTCAAGAACGCTGTCATTAAGAGCAACAAGCAACTAATTCTTAGGAACAACCGGCTGACGAGCAAGAGGGACCCCTTGGTCGAAACCCATGTGACGAGCAGCACAATCAATATTATAAGAAGCTACTTGGAACGATCCCCTAAAGAAAGACGACATGTAACTAGGCATGCAACTCCTCATAAACAAATCTTCACCAGCACTCATGTTATCTTCGGAAAGCAAAGCCATATTCGGAGCGGAAGCAAAGGTGTTAACCTGAACTACAGAGGCATGCACCGGGGCCCACGGGCGAAAACCGACTTCATGCAACTTATCCAGGAACCCAACCAAGTTCAAGCCAGCTCTTGGGCGCCTGTTCACCCATCGGAGTATTCTGGAGCCACCCCAGCTCGCGGGAATCGAAGGTAACGGTTTCAGAGCATACTTCTCGAAATTTTCCCATAACCACGCTTGAAGGAAAGCAACATGGACATATGAGTCCACTTTCATAAAACCGTTCGAAACGCGCATATCCGCAACCAAGTGATCCAGATGCGTATACATAGAACCAAGGAACATGCTTCCAATGGGAAGAACTTCACCTCTCGCTAACCTTATGGCAATCGCCATAAGCTCTTGTCTTATGTCTTTCTTACCGGAACCGTCATCGAAAATGTCCCTAGACAACCAGAGAGCCAAGAATGCCGCTACATGAAGTGTACTACTCTTTTGACTAGGTTCCAGCTCATCCGGGAACCATTGGGACACCCACCAGCCGTAGAAACACTTTTCGTTCTCTTTCCGAACAAAATCTTTCGACTTCGCAATAAGATCAGCTCGCATATTTTCTTCATCTTCTGACAATTAGATATTAAGGTTTCCTGTTACGGGAAGATTCAGCATAAGGGCCACGCTTTCTAGGGAGAAGGTCATTTCACCCCACCTGCATACGACTGTGTGAGTATCCGGGCACCATCTGGAGATAAAAGCAACTAAACCAGGGATGTCCTTCCTAATTTGAAGATTTGCGGAAGCCCTAACAACGTCAATGATCTGTGCTCGAGTTAAATTAGCACTTATATGTTCCTGGCTCACCATAAACTCAATCCATTTATCAAAGGAGCGCAACGGGCTTTGACACATTCTGAAAATCAATATGGGAAGCAGAGTACACCCCTCTGTGAAGACAAAACCGTATTATGCTCTCTGGTCGGACTGAACAGGTCCTCCTTTCATCCTCCGAACCGGTCAAGAGAATTGGCACGAAATTTGGATGATTTTTCCGGGCTGCGGCAAGGGGCTTTGTGAAGAAGTCATCATCCGTGTTTGGTTTGGAGTTACCAACGTCTTTTGGTGAGGAAAGACTTTGTTCAAGTGACATCTTGTCGGAGTTTCTTATGGTGCTTTGGTAACAAGATATCTGCGCCAAAAGGGGAAGACGAGAAGAAATTATCACCCACAAATAGCCAAAGGAAACCCTAAGCAACTAGGTTTTCATAAACATACTTCCGCAGTATTCATGACGAAAAGTCTATGGGTTCATAAGAATCACACTTATGACTCGATTCTACGAAGACATGGAAGAACGGTGTTTTCTATGGGTTCATACGAAACGTATATACAACTAAGAGTTTTCGTACTAGCATACTTAAATATATAAAGAGTTAAAGAAGAAGCGTCGGAAGACATACCTGGAATGCTGACTCTCCTTGTCACTCTGCCGCTAACGCGAAGGTATGGAAGAACAAAGGTGCAAGATAAAAAGAGAACACCCTTCTTATATATATAGGCGTGATAATTGAGGGGACTTCGAATAGTGAAAGTATTCCCTTTTCAAAGTTGTACGTGGAGAAAAGCAGCCGGGCCCGCAATAGCAAGCTTGGTCACTTCCAAAAACGCACGCAGCCTCCTTGCTAACACCGGTCCCACCAAGCACTCCATCTACGCCAACTTCCCAATCCGCGCCAGCTTCCCAAATCCGCGTCAGCTGCCAATCCGTGCCAGCTTCCCAAATCCGCTAGCTGCCAATCCGCGCCAGCTGCCAATCCGCACCACACCATGCTTTCCAACGACATTCTCTGCCAAATGGACCACGCCCATTCCAGGCTCATTAATACTGACAAGTCCCTTTCACACCCATTCTATGCTAGCAACTCCGCCTCGCGCTCCAAAGCCTCACCACAAAGACATATAAACGACTGGGATTTATACAAAGCTACCAGATGCAAGGATTGTGAATTCTACTTACATCTCGAAAAAGGTCAGACAAGTCTCCTTAGCCCTTTTTCACGACTTACTGTCTCAGTTCTATCCTCGTCTGTCACCATCTTATGCTTACCTTGCAACAAGGCCCCTGTTCCAAGCTAAGCAGGGGACTTAATGTTGATGGTGGTTTTTAGACAAGGGGTAAAATCGTAAAACCTTACAAATAGCATGACGTCACCGGTGACGCTAAACACATTTATTAGAACATTTAATGCACTTATGTAAAAAATTACCAGGTTATCTTTTTTCAAATGCTAAACTAGGGTTTCGACACACAAAACCCTAAGCCGCACAATCGCTGTGCATCATGGCAACCATGCCAAAACCAAGCCGCACAATCATTGCGCTTCACGGAAACCGTGCCAAATTCGAGCTGCACAATCATTGCGCCACACGCTCCATTGGCACATGCCAAGCGACGCTTGCGACCCAGCATGCCAAGCCGTGCAAACCTAGGGCCAATTCGACACACGCGCCATTGGCACATGCCAAGCGACGCTTGCGACCTAGCATTCCAAGCCGTGCAAACCTAGGGCCAAGCCTCCACACGCGCCATTGACACATGCCAAGCGACGCTTGCGACCTAGCATGCCAAGCCGTG
>NW_020621603.1:11700710-11762172 GCF_003573695.1 Papaver somniferum | reverse complement strand
CGGGCCATTGGCACATGCCAAGCGACGCTTGGGACCTAGCATGCCAAGCCGTGCAAACCTATGGCCAAGCCCCCACACGCGCCATTGGCACATGCCAAGCGACGCTTGCTACCTAGCATGCCAAGCCGTGCAAACCTAGGGCCAAGCCGCCACACGAGCCATTGGCACATGCCAAGCGACGCATGTAACCTAGCATGCCAAGCCGTATAAACCTAGTGCCAAGCCTCCACACGCGCCATTGGCACATGCCAAGTGACCCTTGCAACCTAGCATGCCAAGCCGTGCAAACCTAGGGCCAAAGCCGCTACGCGCGCCATTGGCACATGCCATGCAACACTTGCATTTTGGCATTGCCACCTGCACCCGATGCTCAACCTATAGCCAAGGCATTCCACACAAGCCATTAGCACATGCCATGAAACCCTTGCACTTTGACATGCCGCGCCTACATCAAAGGCCATGATTCCTCTCAAAATGCAAAATGTCGACCGTCGAAGGTCGCCACTGAGCCGGCACATCTCTCAAGCTCAACTTATCAAACACTAGCAACATGCTACACGTTTTCTGATGGGTCGGAAAACCGACTTTGTTTATCCGCAAGTGCACGGTGTCGAAAATGTAGACAACAACAGATGTGGTTCCTTCCCACAAAGAGTGTGCAAATACTACTAATCAATACCAAAAATTACTAGTCGAAGAAAATAAGTATGTAGATAATCAAAAGCTAAAAGAATAAGATTACTGTGGACGAACGAAATATCAGAGGTGACAAACATGTTAGGGTTTCAGGAATCCATTGTAGAGTTGAATCTATTTGTATTCTATTTCATAGTATCATATTACTCATATAGGGCAGCAACACATAGCATCTTACACAGAGATATCGATAAGAAACCTATTATAGTTTACAAAAGATATGTTTGGTCTCGACCTAAATGTAGATATCCGAAGCACTAACTATACATGGCATAGATAGTCAAAGAATTATCATTGACAATAATGAATCAGGTCTAGAATGGAATGGTTTAATACCGAACTATGAAGTATACTTGGAATAAAACATGAAAGGGTTATAAACCAAAACCATCAATTGAGACACTCAAACATTTATTAAGCACTAAAAACTGACTTTGTTTTAGAACACAAAATAAACTAACATCTACAAGTTCATCTGTCGCCCTAACATGAAAATCTAGCAAAACATAGCAAGAAGAGAACTAAGCAGCAAACCCTTGCTTTGTTCCCTGTTGACGCCCCCCCTTGTTTCTCCTTATCACTGGATATTTAAACTTTCTCTCAAGGATCCAAGTTGGTCAGAGAAAGCCTTAACCGAGCCCAATACAGCTGCTGGTCCACAACATCATTTTCCATTATCTGAACCTGCTCCAACCACAACACCTTCTTGTTCTGTATCCCATCTGAGCATCAAGTTTTTCTACTTGGATCTTGCGCATCACCAGCACCACTTCCCATTTCTCTGTCCCAGTTTGACTCCATCTCTATTTCCGTCTACTAGGCACCACTTCCAAATTTCATCACCACTTGTTGCACGAACTCAAGCCAATTACCCATACAACTCCATTTCAGACTCCAGGCCATTACCATGTCTGCATACAACTGAAACCATTGATGTGGCTGTTGTTACCATTAAACAGATCACCACTAACTCAAGTTTCAGGCCACGCCAAAAACCCCTTATAACAAATCCACTCCGGCCAACAAACTCGTCAATCGAGTCTTCTCTATCTCAAACACAGCTCTCATCTGGATTTCTGCTCAAAGACAATCGATCAATACCCCCAAATTGTATCTTCTGTTGTTGCTGTTTATCAATGAAGAATATCAATCGATGCCCAAAACTCCCAAATTCTGACTTGTCTTCACTTGTAATCAACATCGACTTGCAAGTATCTCGTCTTCATTCTCATCAGCAGAATTATCCACACAATCATCACCATTAGCTAACACCAGAATTAGGTCAATCAATCATTGATTTTGCTGTTGTAGAATCACCATGAATCTCTTCCATCTGTACCCAAATTCAATCACTATAATATGCAATTCACTCAAATACCCACACAACTCTCCATTCTGGACTTTCGTACCTTCAGATCTTGATGTTGCTTTCACCAGTTTACACCCATAACTGAGATGCTAATCGATCTCACAGCCCCAAGTTCAATCATGCCAAGAACTCAATCAGCACCACCGTCTAAAGCAAGATTACCCTCTCATGATCTCAGATTCCATTCATGTTTCTTGACTTCATGAGCACTTTCAGGTAATGGAGTTGTTGTTCGAATTTGTAGGAAGATATCGAACTCGGCATCATGAAAATTAACGAATTCCAGATCTCTTTCTCAAAGAGCTGCTGCCATGAATTGCTTCTGCAACTCCCATTATCAGACCCCATTTATGTGAGGTCGCCTTTTCCTTTTGCAGAGACTTAAGTAGATCTTTGGCAAAGTAGAAAAATGAGAAATGAAACTTCAATATGTTCTTCCTAGAGAAAAGATGTGGTGAGTAGCAAGACACGTTCACTTATCTTCTTGCACACACGATCTTCACATGCTCGAACCATTTAGTGGATGGCCATGAGATGCAGACTTGGCAGTCCATGAAGTCATAGTGCCTTGAACTGCTGCATTGGTGCATATAGTCGCAAATACCGTTTAGCCCCTTGTTTAGCCATTTATTCTTTGGGTGAACAGATTTTTCTTGTAATTCCTGTAAATGACTTAAAACGAAACTATTAGCTGGCTTATGAGACCTAGCTAGTGTAAATGTGGGTATAAAAGTGTTGCACTTGTGTGCTTATCAGATTCCCCCACACTTACATTTTTCTAGTCCCGAACAAAACAAAACAAAATCCACTCTACAGCTGGATAAAGATTAAGATGGAAGGTATCCGCTCTACAGCTGGATAAAATAGGAGATAGGGGTATCCGCTCTACAGCTGGATAAAATAGGAGATGGGGGTGTCCGCTCAACAACTGGATATGGGGAAAAGTATGCTAAACAGCAAGACCGAACCACTAAACAGTGGTTGAGAGAAGCTCGCTAAACAACAAGGCAAACCACTAAACAGTGGTGTAAATATGTCTACTACACAGCTAGACGAATAATCAAAAAGACCCGCTCAACAGCTGGTCATGACATGAAAATGAACTTTTTTTTTTTTTTTTGAAAATTCATAACGAAATTGAATACCTACCACAAATCTATATGGTTAACCACTCCCCACACTTAAACTTTACATTGTCCTCAATGTAATTGAGTCATCAAACGTAGAGTTAAGGTGGGAATTCTAAAATGTGATATGCAATAGGCAAACAAAAATAGAAGGTAGAGTAAAGGGAACAAAACTGATGGGTTGACTCCCACGAAGAGAATAATATTTTATCCCTGCTTGCGCACGGCAAGTAATCTCAAACAAAGTGAAGATAATACACAGCAACCTTCCAAGCATATATATAAAGTCTAAAAAGTTGGGGATCAACCCAACATATCAGGTTAGCTGCAAATAAGAACCCGCACAGACTATAATTAGCCAAACATATGAGAAAATCCATTCCCTGTTCAAAACAGTCCACAATAATCAAGTCATGTTCTGTCGGGATCAGTAAACCATTCACACCAAAAGGTACAGATTGTTCAGCAATGTTTTTCGAAGTGCAGACCCTAAATCGGGTTCAAGATCAGCTGAAATTTCAATGGACAAACTATCTTCACTAGATATCGGAGGAAGCAATGCACTAGCACTTAAAATAGGCATCGGAGCATCACACTCAGCAAAATGATCTAAGCATACATCTAGTGGTTCACGTTCATCAAAAGAAACAACTCTGAAATCTGGGTCTAGGTCCACGGAAATAACTTCCGTTGTTAAGTTACGTATATTACTCATCGGAGAATCAAATACATTGACAATGTCGATTAGCATAGGGTCATCGCAATCTGCAAAATGGGATAAAAAAGTGGAGAGTGGTTCAACACCAGCAGTCCAAGTTAACTGCCCTGTATCAATTAGCTCCACATTCATACATGCATCTAGAGAAGTATTAGATGGATCAACCAAATATGGACCTACAACATCAATTTGTTCAGCATTCACAAAAACATTTAGAGAATCATAAGACGAATCAGCAAAAGTTGTGCATAGTGCAACAACAGTATCATGAATAACCAAATCGTTATCATTTTCAACTATGTGACCTGCATAAATCTCACAATTCAAATGACTAGAAGATTTCTTATCATAAATATCTACTGCCTCTGACTCGTTAAACTCAACAGTAGCATCCTCTACATACTCAGGTTCTTCTACATCATAATTATTTGAACTTTGAGAATCTTGGGTATCCTCACTTCCACTAAAAACTTCTACAAGTTGATCATCATCGGTTTCTTCCTCAGAAGAATAATCATTATACTCTGAAGTACAACTAGACAGGTATTGAGACTGGTTTGGGAACCAACTTTGTTCCTTCTCCAATTTTCTAGTCATTTGACCTACTTGATATTCAATGTTCTCTAAAGCTTTTTGAGTGGTCTGTTGAAGTTGAGAAGTTTCTCGACTAATTTCTAATGTATTGTGAGTTGATAACCTTAAGCTATCTTCCAATCTCAAATTCCTATAGTCTAAAACCTCATTGTTCTGCCAATTCAAAGATTGTTCACCTACCTCATGCAAATAATTAACCCCATAGTATTTGGTTTGGTACATGTGTGAATAATCAAAGTATTTTGTGGAACACGAATTACTATAAACCAGATTACTATTTTCATATGCCATCTGGTTTTCTAGTATCTCTATCCTTCTTTCCAAACTTTGATACTCATGTAAATAATCATCAGTTTTGAAGTAATGCTGATAAGGATTTCCATACCTGAGACGATTTTGTTCCCGAATCTCCTGATATTGTGGTCCATACCTGAATTCTCCGAGAGGCCTGGACTCATCCTCTCGATAAAACGTCATCACCGCAACAAGAGTACCTGAAAAAAATCTACAAGAAAAATATAAAAAGGAACTAAAAAAAATAAAATAAAAGCGAAAATACACTATGTACAGAAACTATGACTAAAAAATTGAAGATATCAATAAGAGTGTTTCACAACCACTCCCCGGAAGCGGCGCCAAAAACTTGATGGGTCGGAAAATCGACTTTGTTTATCCGCAAGTGCACGGTGTCGAAAATGTAGACAACAACAAATGTGGTTCGTTCCCACAAAGAGTGTGCAAATACTACTAATCAATACCAAAAATTACTAGTCGAAGAAAATAAGTATGTAGATAATCAAAAGCTAAAAGAATAAGATTACTGTGGACAAATGAAATATCAGAGGTGACAAACATGTTAGGGTTTCAGGAATCTATTGTAGAGTTGAATCTATTTGTATCCTATTTCATAGTCTCATATTACTCATATAGGGCAGCAACACATAGCATCCTACACGGGAGATTTATCGATAAGAAACCTATTATAGTTTTCAAAAGATATGTTTGGTCTCGACCTAAATGTAGGTATTCGAAGCACTAACTATACATGGCATAGATAGTCAAAGAATTATCATTGACAATAATGAATCAGGTCTAGAATGGAATGGTTTAATACCAACTATGAAGTATACTTGGCATAAAACATGAAAGGGTTATAAATCAAAACCATCAATTGAGACACTCAAACATTCATTATGCACTAAAAACTGACTTTGTTTTAGAACACAAAATAAACTAACATCTACAAGTTCATCCGTCGCCCTAACATGGAAATCTAGCAAAACATAGCAAGAAGAAAACTAAAGCAGCAAACCCTTGTTTTGTTCCCTGTTGACGCCCCCCCTTCTTTCTCCTTATCGCTGGCTATTTAAACTTGATCTCAAGGATCCAAGTTGGTCAGAGAAAGCCTTAACCGATCCCAATCCAGCTGCTGGTCCACAACATCACTTTCCATTATCTGAACCTGCTCCAACCACATCACCTTCTTGTTCTCTATCCCATTTGAGCATCAAGTTTTTCTACTTGGATCTTGCACATCACCAGCACCACTTCCCATTTCTCTGTCCCAGTTTGACTCCATCTCTATTTCTATTTACTAGGCACCACTTCCAAATTTCATCACCACTTGTTGCACGAACTCCAGCCAATTACCCATACAACTCAATTTCAGACTCCAGGCCATTATCATGTCTGCATACAACTGAACCCATTGATGTGGCTGTTAGTACCATTAAACAGATCACCACTAACTCAAGTTTCAGACCACGCCAAGAACCCCTTATAACAGATCCACTCCAGCAAACAAACTCGTCAATCGAGTCTTCTCTATCTCAAACACAACTCTCATCTGAATTTCGGCTCAAAGACAATCGATCAATACCTCCAAATTGTATCTGCTGCTGTTGTTGTTTATCAATAAAGAATATCAATCGATGCCCAAAACTCCCAAATTCTTACTTGTCTTCACTTGTAATCAATATCGACTTGCAAGTATCCCGTCTTCATTCTCATCAGCAGAATTATCCACACAATCATCACCATTAGCTAACATCAGAATTAGGTCAATCAATCATTGATGTTGTTTTTGTAGAATCACCATGAATCTCTTCCATCTGTACCCAAATTCAATCACCATAATATGCAATTCACTCAAATACCCACAAAACTCTCCATTCTGGACTTTTGTACCTTCAGATCTTGATGTTGCTTTCATTAGTTTACACCCCTAACTGAGATGCTAATCGATCCCACAACCCCAAGTTCAATAATGTCAAGAACTCAATCAGCACCACTGTCTAAAGCAAGATTACCCTCTCAGGATCTCAGATTCCATTCATGCTTCTTGACTTCATAGGCACCTTCAGGTACTGGAGTTGCTGTTCGAATTTGTAGGAAGAGATCGAACTCGGCATCTTGAAAATTAACGAATTCCAGATCTCTTTCTCAAAGAGATGCTGCCATGAATTGCTTCTGCAACTCCCATTATCAGACCCCATTTCTGTGAGGTCGCCTTTTCCTTTTGCAGAGACTTAAGTAGATCTTTGGAAAAGCAGAAAATTGAGAAATGAAACTTCAATATGTTCTTCCTAGAGAAAAGATGTGGTGAGTAGAAAGACACGTTCACTTATCTTCTTGCACACACGATCTTCACATGCTCGAACCATTTAGTGGATGGCCATGAGATGCAGACTTGGCAGTCCATGAAGTCATAGTTCCTTGAACTGCTGCATTGGTGCATATAGTCGCAAATACCGTTTAACCCCTTGTTTAGCCATTTATTCTTTGGGTGAACAGATTGTTCTTTTAATTCCTGTAAATGACTTAAAACGAAACTATTAGCTGGCTTATGAGACCTAGCTAGTGTAAATGTGGGTATAAAAGTGTTGCACTTGTGTGCTTATCATTTTCCACGAAAACACTCGAGACATCAATACATGTCACAAACTGGGGGATGCTCTTTATGGTTTTGGTTCGGTGGTTTACAACGTGGGGCATACACAAATGCCTGTTTCAAGACAGTGTATTAAGAATAAAACGGTTAGTAAATGCAGGAAGTAATGGTGAAACGCTCTTTCATTATGGAACATCAATTCCATCAAATTCCATCAATACCAGGCGTTACCACCTCTTCCCATTTAACTCATCCGTTTCTTTTTCTTACGAGGCCAGAGTACGCTTCACTTAGACTTGTATAAATAGGTCTTACCTATTTCCACCAAGATAACAAGTTTTTTGGTCAGGAGAAATACAATATTCAGAAAGGAAACTTTGCTAGCTTTCCCAAAAGCTTTCACCTTATGATACAAGTCAAATACTACTCTTCCAGAACTGTTCTGGTCTCAACACTCTCTTCGCTTCCCTCCCTAAACCATCCCTTCTCCTCCTCTTTGTGACCGAAGCAAATCCGGAACGACCATTTCTTGGTTTAAGCCGGAGTTGTACAGATTGATCTCTCGAATCTAAAGTACTCTCGTGCAGTACATTTTTTTAGGGTTTAGATCTGTTTCTCACTCACCTACCGGGATTACCAAAATCGGCAGAAACGATTTTCACCCATAGACAGTATCACACAGAAAAGTCTATTGAATAGATAAATCTGTCTCCCACAGATAAACCTACGAGTTTTGTTCCGTCTTTTGATAAATCAAGGTGAACATGAACCAATTGATAAACCAGATTTATATTCCCGAAGAACATCCTAGTATTATCAATCACCTCAAAATAATCTTAATCGATTAACGAAACAAGATATTGTGGAATCACAAACAATGAGACGAAGATGTTTGTGACTACTTTTCTATCTTGCCTACCGGAGATAAATCTCGAGCCAATCTTAAAGAAGATAGTACTCAATCACGATAGAAAACAACAAGATCAGATCACGCAATGATCACTCTTTTCAGAGTATCAAAGATAGAGAATTGTAGTATAGTCGGAACGAGTTCGAACCACAGGGATTGCAGGTGTTTCAAGAAAATTATTAAGCAAAGAAATAATGTAGTTGAGTTGTATTTGAGAATACAGCAGGAAATAATTGTAAAAGGTAACAGTTGATGTAAATCTACCAAGACACAAGGTTCAACCTAATGGCCTCCAAGTGCTTATATCATCAAATGATAACTCGAATAGAGACAGATAGTAATCTGTTCTACCCGGAAGATACGACAAATATAACTCTGAGTGCAACTAAAAATACCATTACATAAGATTGATGTTATGTTCTAAATATAAATCCCAATTGAGAAGTGTCACGGGGATTTCATAGCATTCAATGTATCCGGAAATCACACCAAATCTAAGAAGTTTATAGACACACTCAACACAAAATTGCAATCAAACAAAGATGAAATGGATTAAGCATTAAAATGATTTATTGATGATAACTTGAGAACATTGAACCCATTAAGCTTCCCCTCTTGTCTTGGAAGAGAGGGGTTTAGCTTCTCATAGTTGTGTCGAAAGCCATAAAAAGTATTGAATGAATAATCTAATACAAAAGAGAACTAATAATTTAGAAAACCAAATAAAAGAATTCATATTGTGGTATTCCAACCAATAAAACAAACCCATTCGAGGTATCATACACAACACCACTGCTTTCCATCAAATCAGCTATCACTCGCGCCCATGAAATGAACCCGCAGATATGTTGCCGTGTTGCTGTTGTTGTAGAACCATCACCAGTTCTTCCTTGTTCAAACCCATAACGAACTGTTGCTGTGTACGAGAACTACAACCACTTCTAAAACTACCAATCGATTTAACTACTTCTAACCACTGGTTGCAACCATCGGTATATAATCGAATCATCCAAAACACGACTCAATTTCCCTGTACTCTGAACTTCTCAAACATCGACTGCAACAGATCAACCACGACCAATGATTCAGGTTAATTCACTCTTGGGATTTTAAAGTTAAATGAAATGGAGTTGTTCGTGGTACTGATTCGGGTTCAGTCGTTGGTCGTGGTTGATCTGTTGCAGTCGATGTTTGAGAAGTTCAGAGTACAAGGAAATTGAGTCATGTCTTGGATGATTCGATTATATGCCGATGGTGAGCGAATTATTATTATGACCCTATATATTACTGTTTTACTCTCGTGACCCCAGGGTCATATAAATAAATATGTAAATTATTCTTAAGGCACTACCATAATATTAGAAGTTAGATTACCAAAATAACCTTCAATAAAATACTAAATTCCAGGATATGTATCGTTATATCCCGATTTCTTTCTCCGCCAGTTACATAACTGCAAACACTCTCAGAAAGAAAAAAAGTTAAATTTCTTTCTACTCTCGATAAATTGTTAACTGAAATTGTTAAATTCTACTCTCGATAAATTGTTTACTGAAATCCATCATCAAAAACGATTTTTTTCATCATAAAAATGGGAAAGAGAAAACCTAGAAAAAAGACGAATTCTAAATCTGATCCAGAAGAACATCAAACATTGAAGCAATTACAGAGAGGTATTTTAGTTGTTAAAACCTTTACTTGTTTATGTTACTTGCACTTGATAATTAAAAGTTGAATTTTTATTCTGAAGGAGCATTGAAATCTGGGGGGAAACTTAACAAACGGAAAAGAAATCAAATTGTAGAAGATAGTGAATCAGATGAAGAACAAACTAATCAGATGATGAACAAACTAATTGAAGAAGAAAGTCAAAATGAATTAGATGAAGAAAGTGAAAGAGATACTAAATCTTCTGAAAGAGGTATATGTTTTAGTTGAAATTTGTATCTTATTTTTTGTATGATCAATTTCTGTGCGAAATTTGGATCCTCGGAATTGGTTTCATGTTTGATATGTTTACATTTATCTGTACGAAATGAATGATCTTCGAATACAGTTTGGTACAAATTTTTGTGAAGATATTACTCACATACTTTGTACTGACAGAAAATGAATGTTTTGTGAAGATATTAGTCACATACTAAAATCAGTTTTTGTTTATGTAGAAATCATCAATAAGAAGAAAAATGGTAAACGTAAGAAGAATATTAATGTTTCTGATAGAGAAGGTATTAAATCTATGTTTTTCCAATGTTGTAATGTCTCAAGTTTTACTAGTATTCATGTTGATTTATTTATTTTTCTGAAGTTTAACAGTATGTGTGTAATATCTCCACATACAAAATTTTTAACAGAATCAACTTTTTAGTTAATATAAACTTGTTTTTGTTTATGTATAAGCAAGCTCAAAACGTAAGAAGTCTAAGAAAGGTACTTATGCTTTGTCCCGACTCTCTGACTATTTATTTTTACAAAGTTTCTTACTAGTATTCATGTTGATATATTTATAGATTTGTAGATTAACATTATATGATTAATATCTAATCAAGCAGAGAGTCGAGACATTATCTAATCCCGTATTATCTAATCAAGTAGAGAGTCGAGACATATCAGTTGCAACTAATAAGATAGATTGGTTTTAAAAATCATTATGCTGGGGTCCGTCTCATCCAACTAATCAGTGGCACACACCAATACGACCTGTTTGTTTTGTTCACTAATGAATGACTAAGTGATGGTATACCCATATGACCTGTTTTGTAGGCAATGCCCCTGTTTATTATACCAATTCTAGAAATTTCTTTCAGGTATAAGATATATCATCATATCATAAAGACATCAAAATTTGTTCAAGTCGAAGCAGTTCCTTGCAAATTATTATAAGCTTGAGTAAATACCTTAAGTGTATGTGTGATGTAGGGAAAATCTTTTCCTTCTTAACTTATCCTCTACATTTGCTGCTTTACTTATTCATCTTAGGTTTCAGTTCCTCTTCTACCTGTTTTATCATCTTAGGTTTCAGTTCCTCTTCTTAACTTATCCTCTAAATGTTCTCGTTTGAAGAATGAAATTTACCTTTTGAAAGAGTTTGTAGATTAACATTATATGATTAATATCTCCACATACAATTTTTTTGACAAAATCAACTTTTTAGTTAATAAAATCAAAAGTGTGATTATTATCTTCACACTTCAATTTTTGGCTGTTTTGAGTAATATATCTACAAAACAAAGTGTGATTATTATCTTCACACTTCAATTTTTGGTAAAACCTAACTTGTTTATGCATATATATGTATGTTATGCAAATTTAGTTATTTTTACTAAAATCATTGTGTGATTATTGTCATGCTAAAAAGTCATATTTTTGTTTATGTAGAATCAAATGAAGCAAGAAAACAGAAGACATCTAAGAAAGGTTCTCCAAAACAAAGAAAAAAAGTTAATTTGGGTGTTGGACCATCTAAGAAGGGTATTAAAAAATAATCTATTTTTAGATGTTTGTTATTCAATTGTATGGTGAATGTGTTTCAAGTAAGTAAAAATGTTTCAAATTTGTTTTTGTAGCATCTGGAGACAGGCCATATAGAGTAGCTTTTAACAGTTTGGCTTCTCTAGTTACTGCAATGAAGAAACGAAAAGTAAAATTGACTGCTGAACAAATTAATAAGATTAAAGAATCTCCATTTGGGTACTTGTTCTTACTGCTCTGGGAAAGAAACTATAAGGCATCTCACTGGGACAAATTAAATGATGCTTGCATTCAGTTGTTGATGTGTTTTAAAGAAGCAACAGATGATGAAATAAATTTTGAATTTGTCAAGGATGATGTAACATATGTTCTGACGTCCACACCGGAAGAGTTCAGTGTTATAACTGGGATGCCATTCTTTGGAGACAGGCAACGTGAAACAAAGGAGGCAATGTATGGTGGTGACTTTAAAGAGAGTGAGTTTTACATTAGGAATTTTGGTGATCGTAAATCTGCAAGAAAGAAAGAGATAGAAAATGCAATATTTAAATTGTTAGGATTTCAAAAAGATGAGGAAATTGATGATGAATTAGAGGAAACTGAAGATGATGAAGAGGAGGAAATGGAACAGTCTCCTAATTTTTCAGAAGATGATGAAGATTAGGAAATGGAACAGTCTCTTAGTGTATCAGAAAATGATGAAGATGAGGAAAAGTCTATAATAAGGAGGAAAAATGAAGATTTGGCGATGCTTATAGGAATGTTCATGTGCAATACTCTCTTCTTTACAACTAAAGATGCTGGTGCAATAAAGGAGAAGTATCTTGGTTTAGTTAAAGATTTTCAAGAATGCAAAACCTTGTCATGGGCGCATGTGATCCATACACATTTGGCCAAACAAATAAATAAAATATTCAAGAAACCACAAAATATTACTGGATGTTTTGTTTATCTGCTGGTGAGTTATAACAAAACTTTGTATGTTTATCTTGATCAAGTATTTTTTTCAATTTGAAAAAATAGTTATTTTACAATGAATTCATACAGATTTGGTTTGCTGAGCATACCCACATAGTGACGCCAGAATCTTTAGAAAAACACAAATTTGTTCCAAGAGCAGACAAGTGGAACTTGAGAGATATTTCCAAAGTAGTACTGAAAGAGATGAATACGACAAAGGTATGGAGAATCTTCTATTTTTGTTAAACCTGCATCGTATTTGTGTTAAACCTGCATCGTATTTGAGAGATATTTGAAATCGTAGTACCACTTCTATTTGTGTTAAACCTGCATCGTATATATTTCCTACAATCGTTGTCTATATGTTTAAGCTAGCATCTGCATATCTATTTCCTATATTCTTTGTCTCTATGTGCATGTGTTTATAGTTTCTGAAAGAAAAATATAGGTATGTGAATGGTTTTTGCACTATAAATGCATTTTTAAAAAAAATCATTGAAGGGTTCACTGAAAATGAAAAAGTGGTATTGAATAACTATAAAGAACATAGAGAAGACAAATATCAAGACTTGATGATGACTATAAAGTCAAATTGGGAACAAATGAAGAAATTTGATGGTATTGATGAACAAACTGTGGCTAAAATGAAAGAATTGATGAATGAAATCTATTACAAAGCTTTCTCAGACATTCTTCCTAATGATGATGTTGCGAATATATTATTAAGGTTACAGGTATACTATGTAGTTCTTTTTTTTCTATAAATATATCAACATGAATACTAGTAAATAAACATTTTTTTTAATTATTTATTACTAAATTAAGCAGGAAGTTCAGAAAGATGTCGGAGATATTAATAAAGAGCCAATTGAAACTGGTAGTTCAGAAACGAATGTTATTTTTCCAGAACAATGTCGTATTGCTACTGATACAGGAAAAATTAGTTCTGCTCCTGAAGTACGGGATGTTGTTGATGATAGGAAATCAAGTAAGTTTTACATCAGGAGAAAACGAAGTTTGACAGAATCCAAATCTAATATACAAAAAGATAATGTTATCTGTAAGTCAGAAGAGAAGGATATTTACGACAAGAATAACAATGCAGTTGATGAAATTACTGAAAAGCTTGAAGAGGTAAATTACGAAAAAAGGTAATTTTTGATGAACATTGTTGATTAACTTGAGACATTATATAACAGTACTTTATTTCAGGAAGGATTGATTCAAGACATTACATCATTGGTAAAAGTTACAAGTGAATCATCTAAGACAATAGAAGAGCTTCAACAGGTAATTGGAATATTTATGAATATATATTATGGTTTGCTGACCATGTGAATATAATCTTCACATTAAAAAAATGTGAAGATGAACCTCACAGAATATGTTTTAAGTTAAATTTTCCATTAATAGAGTATTGTAAGCTGAATATATTTATTTTGTGTGTAAGAGTCTGTAGAGAAATACCATGTGAATATAATCTTCACATTGAATATAATCCCATGTGAATATAATCTATTAAAAAATTGTGAATATGAACCTCACAGAATCAGTTTTAAGTTAAATTTTACATAAATAGAGTATGGTAATCTGAATATATTTAACTATAAATTTTCTCTTATCGTGTCTGATGTTTATTGCTCTTCATCTTTTTCAAGTTTAACTATAAATTTATGTTGACAGACTTAATTGAAAGGAATCATGTTTGTGAGCATTTTCAGGATGGAGATAGTGACTCATTAATCCAAAATATTAATGAATTGCTACGATCTACTAGCAAAGAGAAGATAGATATACCAGCAGAAGTGACTCCAGTTGTTACAAATGAAAAAGAAACCTTGTCTATTGGAGACATATCATCATTGGAAAAAGTTACAAATGAATCATCTAAGACAATAAAAGAGCTTCAACAGATAATTAGAAATATTAATGAATATAGATTATGTGCAATAGTCTGCAGAGAAATACCATGTGGTGGTTATAATAATTTTTGGGGATTTAGGTTTTAAGTATATTTAAGTTAATATCATCACAGAATTGAAAATCCTAAATTGGGGATTTAGGTTTTCTGGTTGAAAACCCAGAAACAGAATTAAAATTGTGAATATGAACCTCACAGAATCAGTTTTAAGTTAAAATTGCGAATATAATTATTAGAAATAATAATGAATATAGATTATGTGTATTAGTCTGCAGAGAAATACCATGTGAATATAATCTTCACATTGAAAAAATGTGAATACGAACTTCACAAATTCAGTTTTAAGTTAAATTTTACATAAATAGAGTATGGTAAGATGAATATATTTATTTTTATGTCTAAAAGTCTGTAGAGAAATGCCTCACGGAATGACAAGAATGTGTACACTTGTTTTTGTTGATTAATTTGAGACATTATTTGAGATTTCAGGAAGGATTGAAATAAGGCATTACTTTCAATGAAGGCATACCATCATCGGAAAAAGTTACAATGGAATCAACAAAGAAAATAGACGATCTTCAAATGGTAATGAGAATATTCATAAAAAATATAGTATATTTAACTGACTACATTTATTTTATGAGTAAAAAACTTTATAGAAAGACCATGTGGATATAATCTTCACATTAAAATTCTGTGATTATTAACCTCACAGAATGGTTTATTTATTTTTTGTACTTAGAATATCTAGAATGTGTACTAACAAATTGTTGGATTTTTCACTTTTTGCCTGTGTACTGACAAAAGTAGTCGTTTAGCTTTTTGTCAAAGTTCTATATACTTAATTGAAATGAATCATGTTGTTAGCGTTTTCAGGATGAAGATAGTGACTCATTAATTCAAAAGAATACAGATATACCAGCAGAAGTGAATCCAGTTGTTACAAATGAAAAAGAAACCTTGTCTATTGGATTTCAGTTGAATGAAACACCTGTAAAGAAACATATTATTTGTATACATACATTAATTAGACATCTTATGTTCAGATTATCAATATATATCTTGAAACTTAATCTTAAAATATATTCAGCTTATCACTATATATCTTCAAAAATTCTGGTAGTAGTACTTGTAGTTATATATTGATAATCTGAACCACCAATCTTAAAAAAATATATTCAGCTTATCACTATCTTAAAATCCTGTTTATATGTATTACTGTTCTACTTAATTTCTTGACTAAATAAAACACGTGAATAATTTCTGCACAGAATATATGTACCTTAATAAGATTTCTTAGGTTCAGATTATCACTATATAACTTAATAAGATTACTTAGGTTCAGATTTCTTACGTTCAGAATATATAAGTTAATCTTAAAATCCTGTTCATGTTTAATCTGGATTAAAATAAATGTGCGAATAATTTCTCCACAGAGTATATTCAAAAAAAAAGTGTGATTATTATCTTCACAGGCACAAACAAGTGAATATAATAAAGAGAGATGTGAAGTTATAGAACTTTTCAAGAGCTGTAGATACTTTTCAAGTTTTTTTTTTAACCTGTTTTTGTTCAAAAAACATAAATGTAGCATTTCAGAACTAATGTAACATTTCAAGAATTAGATTTGCAACATTTCAGAATTTATGTGACATTTCAGAACTAATGTAGCATTTCAGAACTAAATGTAGCCAAGTATTTTGTTCAAAAAACATAAATGTAGCATTTCAAAAATAATAAATCCAAAGTATTTTCCGAATCCATGTCATCTTCTTGTAGTAGCATTTTAGAACTAATAGTTGTGTAGAGAACTAATAATTTGTTTAAAAGTTCACTTATAAGCCAAAGTATTTTCCAAATCCATGTCCTCTTCTTGCAGTAGTTGCGACTGGAGCTTCACCATGGGAATCTGGACAGGTTCTCTTGTTGTGAAGAGTTAACTTTCTGCAGTTACCACACATTCGTTTTTTTCCTAGGCTTTTCAGAACGAGGTATGTACCTCTTTTTTTCTGTCTTCCAGGTCCTCTAACAACTGTAGGAGCATTAACCTTATTGGCTTCATCAACTTCATTTGGTTTCTCAACATCAGGAATGGGGAAAATTAGATGTGAATAGGCATTTCGATAGCAATCAGTTGTAAACGCGGGATCAATGTAATGGTATACAGTGTGTTTAGAGTACCTACAAAAAATAAAAAGGACTCATCAATTAACAGCAATGGAAAACAAAAAATATCAATGTAATATGTAGAAAAGATCAATGTAATATTGTAGAAAACATAACAACAAGAGAGAAAAACCTTAGAATGCATTGCACAACATGGGAACATGGGAATCCGTTAGCATCCCATCTTCGACAAGTACAACTCATAGAATACAACTCCACTAAACGCTTCTTTGGAGGAGCTAATGTATACACTTCAAACAAACCATCCCCTGCTGGCTTAACCCTGTAGATTCTACCAACATCCTTAATGGTCTTAAGTTTGTGTTCCATTCTGGGTGTAAGGACTGATTTCCACTTTTCAGATTCCTTCTTCCTTTTATACATCCAATCCATAAGATGAACCCGAATTTGATCCGCTAAAAATGAATGTGGAAGTCCCTTGTCATTTTTTATAAAACTATTGAAAGATTCAATAACACTAGAACTCTTTTCTCCATAACGCATTCCCAAAAATGCATAAGTTGCTCAATTCTCATGAGGAATTCCGTTCAGCCAAATGATCATTTTATGCAAGTTGTACAATTTCATGGATTTCAAAGCGGAAGCAAAACCTTGAGGAGTGAGAGCATAGTACGCATACTTAAACATACTAATTGTTTCCTTGTATCTCTTATCATTTTTAGAAACAGGAATATTAAGCTTCATGTGATAAAAACAAAAGGAATGAAAGCAGCCTGGAAAAACTTCTGGGACTGCATGTATCAGTCCTTTACCTCGATCGCTTATAAAAGTTATAGTTCTTTTCTCATCAAGAATATCCTTCAAATGCTCTAAAAACCATACCCAATTTGATTTATCTTCAATATCAACTATACCAAAAGCTATAGGAAAAATTCCTGAAAATAAACACAAAAAAACATCCGAAAAAAGTAGTGTGAATAATATATCCATAGAAGAAAATTGTGAATAATAGTGGGGTGAACCCCGAGTATAATGAACCTGGAATTCTGGAAACTCCTATAAAAATAGCAAATATTAGGGCTATTTTCAAGGCTACCAATTGCATATGTGAATTGGTTGTGATACATGTGGATTGCATATGTGGATTGGTTCTATAAAAATATGGGACACTGCCTTAACTAATTCTAGTTATGTACAACTTCATTTGAGTATTTGTAATAGGAATTTCATGGTTGGTTACCCTAAACACTCAAACTCCCCTTAACCAACAAATTATATTGCCTAGTAATACAAATACAATATTATTGAACAGAAAACAAAAAGAATGAATAAAATACCTTGATTTGCATCCTTTCCCACAACTACCATTATGGCACCCTTGTGTTTTCCGACAAGAAAGGTAGCATCCAGGATAATCATAGGACGACAGAAGTTAAAGCCATGTATAGAAGCTTCAAAAGATATGAAAAATATCTCAAACTTCTTGGAGAATTTATCAACTTCAAGAAAAACTTTACTACCGGGATTATACTTCTTCACAGCATCAACATACCATTGAAAGTATGAATATGACTTCACATCATCTCCCCATAAAACTTTCTTTCCATACTCAAGACCGGAATAAGCTTGATGGTAATTTAAATGTATCCCATAATCTAGTTCAAATATTTTTTGGATATCTGAAGCCTTCTTTTTGTGAGGATCGTGTCTTATATCGTCCATTATCACACTTTGTACAAACTTACGCTTGCATTTAAATTGGCGAGAATCAGCAGTACCAGCTCCACATATGTGCTCTTTGTAAAATGTTTTAATTTCAAACATATTTAAGTTACCTTGGATGGATGAAGCATGAAATCTCCATTTACAAGTTTTCGTGGCGAACGAAGCACACTATAAAAAGAAAAAATACCTTAAAGTTAAAGAAAAGAAAATTTAAAAAGAAGATACAAAATATAACTTGAAATGTGTATATTTCCTACACATGGAAAAATGTGAATACTAACTACACAGGAAAATACCTTAACAGTATAACGATCAGGAGCACTCTTTATGATTGCATATGGATATCCGATACTGATGCAATACTTATCAACAGCTGAACGAACTACATTTACCCCCTACAAACTATTGACCAACATCACCAATAACATTCTCCTACTCCTTTAATCTCCTTGGACGAGACACTAGTGATCCATCTTCAATAAAAGCAGTGCTATTATCTTCAGCCAAGTCATCTACTACATCACCATCATAATCTGCTGATGTTGCCAAAGAAGAACAACTCTCCCCAACAAATTCAATTGACAAGTCAAAATTGCTGATACTATTACCAATGTAGAATAAAATCATTGACTGCAGATGAAAATCAAGACGGAGAGGCACTTTATTGCCCTCGTAGACACAAGTGAAGTAAAAATCAGAATTACGGAGAGAAATCCAACGAGAACAAGCCATCATCTTTAGCTCCTTAATTTTAGATGATGATGTGACAACATGTGAAAATTTTAAATTGCAAAAATGAACAACTGCGGTAGCATTAACACCCATATTATCCTCTGCCAAAAAATAACAAACATAAAAACAAAAAGAAAAAGAAGTTAGTTCTGGATATATTTTTTAATTTGTGCATAGCATGTATGATCCCATATTAGAAATAAAGTGTTATTATTATCTTCACACACACAACAAGTGAATATAATACACTATAAAAACCTGTTAGAAAGTGTGATTATTATCTTCACACACAAACAAGTGAATATAATACACTTGTTCTTAATTTGTTTTATTTGGTTTAAGTGAAATCAAATTATTATTTTCCATATACTAGTGTGATTATTATCTTCACACACACAACAAGTGAATATAATACACTATAAGAAACCTGTTAGAAAGTGTGATTAGTACAATTGACTCCAATGTGTATTATCTTCGCAAATAAGATATTCTCAGTATGATAGATTAAGATTATAGGTAATTGTACATGTTATCTAATTAGGATGAATGACTAATATCTTCACAAGATTGCAGCACTGTTTTTATATTGAAGATGTACAGTAAACAAAAACAAAAATTGTACTGATTCTAAACATCAACAATCAGTTTAAGAGAAACATTTATTTCTTCTCAGTATTAACGATTATGATTTTATATTACAGATCAAAAACAAAAACAAAAAGATGAAGAAGAAGATGATTATGAAAAAATACCTAAAAATCTTTGAAGTCTCCGTTGATTAGAATGAGCTCAATTTTTACTGAAAATCTTCTCTGAAACGAATTCAATCAGCTCAATATAATTGAAAAAACTAATCTGAATATAATTGAACTCCTAATTAAGTATCGAATCACTAAACCTTGCTCTTCTCTAGAATCGAATCATGGTTTTCTCTCTCGAATCAAACACTGAAACTTGATATTCTCTCGAATAAAATCAGAAATCACTGAACCTTGATCTTCTCTCGAATAAAATCAGAAATCACTGAACCTTGATCTTCTCTCGAATAAAATCAGAAATCATTAACAATCTCTACCAATCTCGTAGAAAAAATCATCCTCCTTGTTCTCTCTCTTTTCTCGAATTTAATAAAATCTCGATCTGTTTTTCAGTTATTAACGAAAAACAGAAGGAAGGTTATTTTTGGAACAAACAATTTTTTTTGGATGACGTCATCACTCTTTTTTATTATAATGACCCTCCGTATTATTCTTTTGACCCTCTGTTTTAAGTGGGATCAGAAATTAGAAACTCCTCTCAAGCCCAAGGTCATTAGAGTAAGAAAAAGTGAGGTGAAGGTCAAACACTTAATTCCCACAATCCCCAAATCTGATTATGTATCAAAACCTAAATCCAGTCCATACACTTCGACAAATCAAACTCCTGAATCTCTGTTAATTAATGTTGTAGATACCCTTAAATATGTGATGGCTTGATCCCGATCTGGCACCAACAGATGTTGCTAACCAACATGGACGACAACTGCTTGACTGGGAAATGAATTTCTTTGCTTTGACAAGAACAATTGATGTTGTTTTACGATCACAGAGTAATGTGGTAAGAAATTGGCCACGTCATCCACTATTCCCCCCTTGTGCAATTCACATGTATGTCTTTACAAAGACAATTATTTGGATAATTACTCCTAGGCCTCGAGATGGTAAGGTGGCGCGATCCATTCCATGGGTGGCTTGCCAGACAACAACCTAATTAATCTCTGACTCCTTCGGCATTATAAGTCGCAAACTCAGATTTAGCTAGGCCTGCACATCGGCCGGTCGTCTCGGCTTCTTGGTGATACCGACCACCGAGCCGACCAGGTGCCGGTTCTCAAATTTGAAACCGAGGCCGAGTCGACTACTAATCGGTTCGGTTTTGCACCGATCCGAGTTGGCTCAGTTCGGTACCGGTTTTAAACCGTGTCAGACCTGTAAAACATAATAGTTTATGTTCTTGCAGTTTTCCTGCTAATTTTACCTGTTATTCCCTGCCACAACCATTGATACATCATAATAACATAACAACATAGACATAATTAACATAAGTTCTTTAAAACCAACTAACATAATTACATAAACCTGAACTTAAAGTCTGACATAAACTGATAAAGATTGTTCAAACTTCAAAGTAAAGTTACTGCAACTCTGCAAGTCTGCAAGAGTACTGCAATCATCCAACTACTTAAGTTCTTCAAGACCAAGTGACCAACTAACATAACTACTGCATATGTACATAATTACCGAAGGAAAATAATGTCAAAGATTAACATAAAGTGTTAAAAGTAAACCATAATTTCCATTCCATAGACCATAGTTCCTTTCCATATCATTCAAGTCTGCAACAAGATCTGAACTTCAACTTGAACAATCATCTTCATTAGTCAACCATCATTGGATCATCAAACTCCTCTGGTACTGGATAAGCACCCAATATTGTTGCACAGGAAATACTTAAGTTAATAACAAATTTAAATTGACAAGTAAAGAAACAAACAGAAAAAAAAAACCAACAGATTACAATATAAGTTATATAACATTACCTTCCTCAATGCTTGAGCAATCATATGGTATATACTCTGATAGAAGATCAAGAGAAATTGGCTTTTCTAGTCAGCTTTGAGTGCATAGAAATGCTTCAACTGTCCTAGGAGATAGAGAGCTTCTCCAAGGACTAAGCACACGCTTTCCAGTACTGAATGCTGATTCAGAAGCAACAGAAGATATCGGCATGGCTAGTATATCCTTCGTCATATGAGAGAGTACCTTATACTTGGTACTATTGCTTTGCCACCAATCCAAAATTTCAAACTCAGTTCCACCTTCTTCTTCATCAAACTCCTCTAACAAATACTTGTCCAACTCATTTAATCCTTCAACACCAAGTGGGTTCCTCTTATGCCTTTTCTTTCTTGAGTTAAGCATGGACACAATGCTTTGTTCTTGTGCAACAACTGGAGCTTCAGCTACAACAACACCACTAGTTGAACTTTCACCAACAACAACATACGAAGACTTGTACTCTTCAAAGAGTCTGACCATATCTTCTTTAACCTTTTTCGTGACACTAAATCCAGTCCATACACTTCGAAAAATCAAACTCCCGAATCTATGTTAATTGATGTTATAGATGCCCTCAAATATGTGATGGCTTGATCTCGATCTGGAACCAACAGATGTTGCTAACCAACATGGACGACAGTTGCTTGAATGTGAAATGAATTTCTTTTTTTAGACAAAGAACAATTGATGTTGTTTTAAGATCACAGAGAAATGTGGTAAGAAATTTTCCACGTCGTCCACGATTCCCCCTTGTGCATCTCACATGCATGTCTTTACAAAGACAATTATTTGCATAATTACTCATAGTCCTTGAGATGGTAAGGTGGCGTGATCCAGCCCATGAGTGTCTTGCCAGCCCACAACCTAATTAAGCTCTGACTCCTTCGGCATTACAAGCGACAAACTCAGATTTAGCTCCTAATCCATTAGTTCTCCAGGTGAACGGATTTCTCTTGTAATTCCTGTAAATGACTTAAAACAATATTATTAGCTAGATATCGAGACCTAGCTAGTGTAAATGTGGGTATAAAAATGTCGCACTTACGTGCTTATCACGCAACTACAGAGAAAATAGCTGGGTATGGCTTCACAATCCCAATGAAGTCTTTAAGTCATTGAGATGCAGTCTACGGTTGGCTCCAGCAGTGAAGAGGTCAAAGTTTAGTCGTTGAATGGCCCAATAAGCTCGGTGTTCTAACTCTACAGGCAAATGATATTCTTTACCGAATACTAGTCTATACGGAGACATCCAAAGTAGAATCTTAAAAGCGGTTCGGTAAGCGAAAAGACCAATCCTTCCGGGTGGGGTTTACGGTCTTCTCTAAAATCTGTTTAATTTTCCTATTATACACTTCAACTTGGCCACAAGTTTGTGGGCGGTAAGGTGTAGAAACCTTATGGGTAATAGAGTATTTCTTCATGAGCGCCTCAAAATACCGATTACAAAAATAGGAACCTCCATCACTAATGATTGCTCTAGGCATACCAAATCGAGAGAAAATATTGTCTCTAACAAACTTGATCACAACGTGGCGATCGTTTGGCTTGGTAGCTATTGCTTCAACCCACTTAGACACATAGTCAACAACTAATAAGATGTAAAAGTTGCCATAGGAATTGACAAAAGGACCCAAAAAATCTATACCCCACACATCAAATATTTCTATTATTAGTATATGACTATGTGGCATCATATTACGTCGGGTCAACTTCCCTAATTTCTGACATCTTTCACAACTTTGACAAAATAGGTGGGAGTCCTTAAACAGAGTTGGCCAATAAAAACGGATTGCAAAACCTTCGCAGCTGTTTTCTTAGAACTAAAGTGACCCCCACAAGCTCCAGAATGACAAAAATTCAAAACACTGGATATTTCGTTGTCAGGAATACAACGACGAATGATCTGATCAGGGCAGTATTTGAATAAGTACGGATCATCCCAGAAAAAGTATTTAACCTCAGATAAGAATTTAACTCTATTATGTTTAAACCAATCGTCGGGCATTTGACCAGTTACCAAATAATTGACAATATCATCAAACCAGGGTAACAAAGAGATGGAAAATGATTGTTCATCAGGGAACGTGTCAAGGATCGGTTTCTCGTCATCTCTAGTCTCATCAAGGATACGAGATAAATGGTCATATGCTACATTTTCAGACCCCTTCTTATCACGAATATCTAGAGTAAATTCTTGAAATGACAATACCCATCTAATCAGTCGAGGTTTTGAGTCCTTCTTTGAAAGGACATATTTGAGTGCGGCATGATCAGAATAGACTATGACCTTAGACCCTAGGATATATGATCTAAATTTATCCAAAGCAAAAACTATGGCTAACATTTCTTTCTCAGTGGTTGTGTAGTTCAACTGTGCATCGTTTAGGGTTCTACTAGCATAATAAATCACACTAGGTGCTTTATCACGTCGTTGGCCAAGGACAGCAACAACCACATAATCAGACGCATCACACATGAGTTCAAATGGGAGGTTCCAATCGGGTGGTTGGATGATAGGGGCAAAAGTCAACAATGATTTTAGCTTCTCAAGAGCTACAATACAGACTTCATCATATACAAAGGCAGTATCTTTAGCAAGTAGGTTCGTCAGAGGTAAGGCAATCTTGCTAAAGTCTTTGATGAAATGACGATAAAATCCAGCATGGCCAAGGAAAGATCTAACATCTGTTACATTCTTAGGTGGTCTTAATTTTGAAATTAGGTCAACCTTGGCTTTATCAACTCTATTCCCTTAGAGGACACCACATGTCCTAACACTATTCCAGATTTAACCATAAAATGACACTTTTCCCAATTAACGACTAAGTTCTTTTCTTTACAACGTTCTAGAACTAGTGTCAGGTGGTGCAAGCATTCATCAAAAGAGGATCCAAAAACCGAAAAATCGTCCATAAAGACCTCTATAAATCGCTCAACCATGTCCGAGAAGATACTTAGCATGCAACGTTGGAATGTTGCGGGTGCATTGCACAACCCAAAAGACATACGTCTGTAAGCAAAAGTACCAAATGGACATGTGAAGGTTGTCTTCTCTTGGTCTTCCGGGGCTATAGGGATTTGGTTATAACCAGAATATCCATTTAGGAAACAATAATGGCTATGGCCAGCTAATCTTTCTAACATCTGGTCGATGAATGGTAAAGGAAAGTGATCTTTCCTAGAGGTTGAGTTCAGCTTACGGTAGTCTATACATACTCTCCACCCGGTGGTAACACGGGTAGGGATCAATTCATTGTTCTCATTCGCAACTACTGTAATCCCAAACTTCTTTGGGACAAACTGGACATGACTGACCCATTTACTATCAGAGATGGGGTATATGATACCCGCATCTAATAATTTGAGCACCTCAGTGCGAACAAATTCCTTCATATTAGGATTCAAACGTCTCTGCATTTCTCTTGAGGTTTTGGCACCTTCTTATGGGTAGATGTGGTGCATACAATCAGCAGGACTAATTCCTTTCAAGTCTGCTATAGTCCACCCTATTGCATTCTTGTGCTCTCGGAGAACACTAACTATTCTACTTTCTTGATCGGGTTCTAAGTCAGAGGCAATTATGGCAGGAAGAGTATTCTCACTACCAAGAAATACATATTTCAGTGTATCTGGTAGCGGATTTAATTCAAGGGTGGGTGCCTTAAATAATGATGGGAGGGGTTTATCTATGGTCGGAGGAAGAGGTTCTGGTTTACGCTGCCATTTTCCATAATTCATTATTGGCGCAGAGTCTAACAACGCATTAACTTCTTCAAAATGACTATCCTCATCATTATAGGCTTTGAAGTGGGCCAAGCACACCTCTAAAGGATCGCTAACACTATTAGTGGTAAAGGTATTCTCAACTAGAGAATCAATCATGCATATAGAATCATAGTGTTCAGGGTCTGGTGGGGCTTGTAATGCCTTAAAAACGTTCACTGAAATTTTCTGATTCCCAAAGGAAAATTCTACTAGGCCAGTTTGACAATGTATGACTGCATTTGCAATGGCTAGAAACAGACGGCCTATGATGACTGGGATATTGATATCTTGACTATAGACAGGTTGAGTGTCTAAAATCACAAAATCAAATGGATAGATAAAGTTTTCTACCTGACCAAAACGTCTACAATAATTCCACGTGGGATTTTGGCTGACCTATCGGCTAACTGCAGTGTTATCCTAGTTGGTTTCATCTCACCTAGTCCAAGTTGTTCATATACCAAGAACGGTAAAAGATTAACACTAGCCCCAAGATTTAAAAGAGCATTTTCTATCTTTTAGCTACCTATAACACATGTGACAGTAGGACAACCAGGATCTTTAAATTTGACTAGGTACTTTTGTGAGATTATGGAACTAACTTGTTGGGTCAAAAATGCCTTTTTCTAGACACTCGCGTCCCTCTTGACAGTGCACATCTCTTTTAAGAACTTGGCCATATCCGGTTCATGTTTAATTGCATCTAACAAGGGAAGGTTGATCTTAACTTGCTTAAAGATGTCTAGGATTTCAACATATGTACTAGGCTTTTTCTTAGTGAGTCTCTGAGGAAATGGTATAGGTGGTATGTAGGGGTGTGCATACAATACGGAACCTCAGATTTCATCCGCAACCGTCCGCAAAATTGCGGGTGAAAACCAATACGCAAGAGTCTATGGGCCGGTCACGGGTGAATTCTCAAATCCGCAAGGTTTAACGGTTTGGTTGCAGTTGGTTTTGTAAATCCGAGGATTTATCCGCACCGTAGGGTAGTGAAGGAATTTCATAAAACTACTAAATCCTGCCAACTCCGACCACAACATCAATCCTCAATTTTCTGTTTATGCATCACCTCCCTAACTGCCAAGTTTATTAAATCACTACTCATGAGTGAACTCCAAAAGTCCATCTAGCCTTCACAACCGGCACCACTGCTGGCTATTATTCCAGCCACCGATTCCTAATTTCTTCTAGGCCTTCTTACAAACAGGTTGCAGGAAGTTTTCCTTGCATGAGGAGATGTATCCTCGCTGATTTCTAGATTCCTTCCATAGCTATATTGCACCATGTTTTCTCCCACTTAATTGTTTTCTATTACTTCTGATCAACGCCATGGAATCGCGAACCAAATAAACCCCCAAACCCATAGTTGTTGTTCTTGTCGGCTCCTTGGAATGAATCCAGTCCATAAACTTCAATGAATCAAACCGCCAAATTCTGTTGTTGTTGTGATAAAATGCTAGAGTGTATAACCACGGTAATCTTCATGGACTGACTACTGAGTCTTTATGTGGAATGACATCTCCATCTGATGTTTAAGAAACGAACATGGATCGCATCCTCCTCATACTGCCTATTTATCAGGAGAAAAGCTTGGTGTTCTAAGATTTCATTATTTTATTTTATTTTACTTTTTTGCCTAAATCCGCGGTTAATCCGCATCCGGCCCTTACAATCCGCTGATCCGCAAAGGTCAAATCTGCGGGTGATTGGGCCGGTCATGGTTCAATTTTCCAAATCCGCAACTTTGACGGTTTGGTTGCGGGTGACCCCAAATCCGCAACCGTCCGTCCGTTGCACACCCCTAGTGGTATGTACACTCTCTCGGGGATATCTTCCTCACTTGGACTCTTAGCATTCTCAGACCCATTAGGGTCTTTAGACGAATTTTGGTCAACCTTAGTCTATTTTTCAGCTGGACTACTATCCTTAGGTGGTTCTACCGAGTTCTCTAGAGTTTTACCACTCCTAAGGGTGATAACTGCTTTGATATGTTCATTGTGGTTTGAACTACCTGATCTATTAACCTGGTTAAATCCTTTCGGATTTGGAGTCATTTGACTAGAAGTGTCCCGTTCTCCCTATCATTTAACCGGTTCGAAAGTTGACTTATTTGAGTCTCTAAGTTGGCAATAGCCCGGTCAATGTTTTGTTGGTTACGCTGACTCGTCAGAACAAAGTCATCGAGCTTCTGACTTAAATGGTTGATATTTTGGGTAGTCTGGGAATTGTTTAGGGCATTACCCTCAATTAAGATTTTTATACTTTCCTCTAGAGATGACACATTTTTATCAACTTGGCTCGGTTCTTGGACTTGAGCTTAGTTCCTAGAAAAACCAGGTGGTGGGTTGCTAGATGGGCCACCTTGATGGTTACCTTTAGACCACGAGAAATTCGGGTTATATCTCCAACCAGGTTATAGGTATTAGAGTATGAGTCAAAATTGGGTCGAACCTCATATTTAGAGTTCATACCACCATGTAAGACATTAACCTGTTCACAGGTAGTTTCATTAGGGTAAAACAGAGGACAGTGATGTCCAACATGACTTTGATCACCACAAATGGTACATGGATAAGTTCTGAGCTCATTGTTACAGCTCATAATCTGGTTGGACCCTTGGTTCATCTCTAAGGCCTCTAGATGCCTAAGGATATCTGACCCATTATCGACTCTATTTACCCTATGGATAGGGTTCCTAGTTATTTATGTCTCTCTCATTGAAGCCCATTTACGAGTCTTTTCAGCTAGCTCGATAAATTCGTCAAAAAACACATCTGGGGTCTTGATGGGTAAATTTTCCGCCACTAATTGTTTTTACCTGCATTCATGTTTCACTATATATGCCCTCATATAAGATTTGGGCCATGTGGGCTTTCTCAAAGTCGTGATGTGGGCATTGGTAACAATTCATTAAACCTTTCTATATAATCATGTAGGTCTTCACCTAATTTCTTCTTAAAGGTTTGGATAGACTTCCTAACAATAACAGTCTTGTGGTGTGGGTACAACTTCTTGACAAAAGCTTCTACGAGGCCATCCCAGATGGTGATTGTTTTGGAGGGAATCAAATGTACCACTTATTGGCTCTCTCTTCTAGGGAAAAAGGAAACAAACGCAACCTAACCACATCTTTAGAGACATTCGGGTAACTCATTGTGTCACAGATCATTTCAAAGTCTCTTACGTGGGTATACGGGTTTTCATTCTCTATTCCCTAAATTTTCGAAGCATGCTAAATGTCCTAGGTTTAATGTCAAATTTGACAGTAGTGGATGGTAAAACAACCCCTGGGTCACGTACCACTCTAGATGGGTTCATCCTATCCCTAAGGGTTTTTACCGGGACCTCTTCTTCATTTTCATTAACCATTTCAGCGAATACATAAATACCACCTAAATCTGTGTAACGGGTCGGATTCAAATTAAAAAGGTCGTTATCCTCAATTCTATCTCCTACCCGTTTCCAATGTCGCACACACAAGCAAATGTTGGGGTTCACTAATTTAGGTAAGCTTGGGTCAACTACAACAAAATATACCTACAGCCAAAGACTGGTCACAAGTACTGGGCTGAGGTTTGTGGTGTTTCGGATGATAACGCCCAGAGGGTTCACCGTACTAAACCACGTGTTTTCCTAAAATCGGTGCCAGACGAATAATGCAATTGGTGTGTGCACGTATTTTTTTTTAAATAAAGATAAAAATATATACAAAAGGAAATAAAATCTAAAATAATAAATAAAATCTAAAAGAAATAAATATTTTTTCTAAAAATCTAAAAATTAATGAAAAAGGTTTGGGTTTTGTTACTTACCTCTTTTGGTAGACAATTCCACAATAAATGTAAAATATTACCTGCACAATAGAAGCAAGAAAAATACCCAAGTAAAATCAAAGAAAATAAATTTAATTAAACTAAACTAAAAAAAATAAAAAAAATAAAAATAAAAAAAACTAAAATTAAAATAAAATAAAAATCTAAAACCTAACCTAAAGACAAGTCCGCGCCGGCGGCACCAAAAACTTGATGGGAATTAAATTGTGTAACCTAAAGACAAGTCCGCGTCGGCGGCGCCAAAAACTTGATGGGAATTAAATTGAGTACCGCAAGTGCGCGGCTGCCGTTTGGACAGTATACAGATGCGGGTTCGTTCCACAGGGACTAAAGTTGTCACCTCAATTTTGTAATAAATACTAATCCAAAAAGATGAAATAATAATTAAACTAATAAAATAATTAAATAAATAAGAAGAAAAACCCAGGGTTTAGATTTCACACTATGATGCAATTAGATAATTATAACTATTTTGAATAATATTCCCTAAATAACTACTCAAGACGATTTAGGGAACATCGGACGTCTTGTAAAATATAACTTTATAACCATTTGATTCTCAAAATACTAACAACTCTCAATACTTAAAATGCTGGTCTCTAAACAAGAATATAGACTCTTTTAAGCAAGCACGGGGACATGTGTACAGAATTGTTATCATGATAAACGAGAATATATGACCCCAAGAGAATTATTATTATTAAAATAAATTACACTCTCTAATACACATCATCGGGCTTCCTCTTATCCCTAGTAAAAAGATTACCCGACCATTACAAAAAGGAAAAGAAAATGAAACTCAAACTCTACTGCACGACGGAACCGGCCTCCCCCTCCTTGATTGAATAACATTGTATATATAGGGACAAAATAATTTTATCTTCCATTTTAATTCCCATTATTACATCGTCAACCCAATAGAAGTTTTCCATGTGTTAAGTGATAAACCAATTACCAACTGTAGTATGTCACATCAGCCCTTTCTGCATCACTTTACACCATTTAACATGTGAGAGAATATTTTGGATTAATTCTCATGCATGCAACTTATTTTCTCAAATCTCCAAATCTTCATGTATTTATTTTTTTGATGCATGTAGGCAATTCTTTCCTAATTCATCCTTTTGTCAACCATAACTCCTTTGGATTTCCTTAATGTGATAAAGGGAAGGATAAATTTTCATGGTCAAGGTGTCGACATTGTTACTACATCCACGGTTCGACCCAATTGCTTCAATAATTGTTCCCTTCCAAAGTCCATATTTTCTACGTACAAGCCCAGTTTTAGCCGTTTTTCGAGTCATAGCCCATTTTATTCATGTACCTACAAAAATAAAATAAATACCAAAATTAGAACAAAAATAAGCACCAACAATATATATATTATGAGGACTAATTAAGACACAAATATGTGTCTATCACCTTACTTTTAAAAGAAAAGAATGATTTCTTTGGACATTAACAAATCTCATGAAACATGAATTTTGTATCCAAAATACTCAACTAAATTAACCACAAGAGAATCCATGATTAATTTAATCGGAAATAATCACATAAAAAAACTTTCGGAGCCGCACAATATTTACACAAAGATGTTGATCAGGGAAAGACCAATATTGCTGAATATTCAAAGATTCATTCTATTTTTCATCACTATTTGCACAGAGACTTGTAATAGAATTAATCTTTGTAAACAAATGTTCATCCTATCTTCATCAATGACATGATAGGCTTAAATTTTGTTTATCAAAAGTTCATTCAATCTTTTATCAATATTTGCATAATGACATATGAAAAGCTTAACTTTTGACCACGTATGGGACAATCATAGTTCACGGACGCAAACACACATATCCCATAACAAGTTGCAATATATGAAATCATAAAGATTAATACTGCAAAATCATCTTCCAAATAAACTTTAGAATTTAAATAAATAAATCTAAAAACATTGCAATATCAAAATCGTTGGAAATAGTTATGTATACTCACAATAATTGCTATTCCAAACCCTAGTTATCCTTCTTTAAACACAAGAATAAATTCTCATAAGAAGTTTCCTAGATATAATGGAAATTAAGAGAAAAGGAGTTTACTAATCATCTTCATCTTCTGAAACCATCCAAGAGGCTTGAACAATATACATATCTTCCTTGATTTCCGGAAACTTAGTTGCAAACAAACACAATTGTTCTTGCACACACTTTACCCTTGAATTGATCTAACACACACCCTTGTTAATTTGTTGAAGAAGACTCAAGGTGGTAGGATCACAAGAGTTGTCAAGAGAATCACATCTTTATCTTTTACACATATTCTCCTTCATACGTTTAAAGGTACAAGGGCGAACAAGTTTGGGTGTTCCAAGGGAGTTTCCAATTGGAGCAAAAGAATGTGCATGAAAAATTTGTCCAATTAAGCAAGGGAAGCCTAACTTCTTGTTGGGTGAAGTCATCGAGACCATTTGAAAAATGATAAATCCACAAATATCGAGACCTGGGGTACCCAATTCAAGGAAATAGACCAACTCCGCAAACTCGCGACTCCATCGAGAATTTTCAATTGTGGAGGGACAAAGATTAGAGATACCAAGATTTCTGAAAGACATCAAAGCAAGACTAAGATAATTAGTGGGAAATTTCCTTCATTCCAATCAACACTCTTGCCATAAATACCATGTGATATGGTTTCATATGATGGTCTTTCATCACTTGGCCTAGGAAGGCAAAAATTACCCAAAGGGATTTTTGGTCATCCTTGAAATCAACTCTTTATCAACAATAAACCTTTCTCTTTTTATCATGGTTTTGAATTCCATGTTCTCAAGATCAACATTATGAATGTTGGCATAGAAAGTTCTTGTGAGAGTGTCAAAACCTTCACCAAGACCATCTAAGATGTTTCCAAGGTTATACTTTTCAAAGCAACCCAAATCTTCTTTATGACCACTAGACATTTCCAACTTCTTTTTTAGAATAAAACCACTAGAAGAAATCCTTTCAAAGATAATACTACTAGAATCATTGAAAAATCTAATTCTAATAGAGTCTTGAATTTGAGGAAGAGTCATGCTAGAAGAAGATGAATCCAAAGTTTTTGAAACCTTCTTTTAAACCTTGAAATTTCCCATGAGAACTAGAAATTGAGAGTACAAGGAGAAGGAAGAACTTACTTGATTTTCCTTGAAGATGAATGAAACCCTTAGTTACTTATGAATCTCCAAGGAAGAAATTTAATGGAGAAAATACATGAACCCTAGAAACGTTCACGTACGCGGACAAAAGAGGGAAGAAGAAAGGTACGCGTACCTTAGTTCTTATAGACCCAAAAATGGGCTTGGACCCGTTCATACACCGCGACCCATAAAAGGAAATTAGGATTTCTTAAAAAGTTTACCAACTAAGGTTTGCACACTGAGGGAATCAGTACAGTGCAATAAAAGAATAGTAGAGAGACTAAATCACTTCTAACTAACCTTGAGAAAGAAAAAAATAGGTTACAAAATAAATTAACCCAAATAAAATAGTCAACCATTACTTTCCCCACTTCAAGTTATATATAAATGGGGTAAATCCATGCTTGTTACGAAGTGGTAAGAAGTGCAGAGTGATCCTTCTGCAACTTTTCTGGTTGATATTTGTGACAAGTGCCACGTGTATAATCATAGTAATGATGATACTCAGGGTTAATAGAACTTTTTAAATCCTTTTCCTTATGACCAAGGAACAACGTTTTCCGATTACCAGAACCTACACACAAATCACAAGAGATTTTTTTATCAATTTCATATGAGCTGGTAGGAAACATAGTTCGTACACATGATTGGTCAGGCACATAACTTTTATCAGAACAATTCAATTCCTTAATAGAATTAAGTTTCTTTAAGAATTTAAAAATGTTTTCAAGCGCTTTAAATAGATCTTTGTCAATTGATCCATCACGATAGTATTCCTCAAACAGATTAAGAGTTAATCTAGTGAGATTCATATCTTTGAGCGTTGACCACGTTTTCTCGAACAATTTTTCTGAGGAGAACTTATAATTTTTTTCTTAGACTGTTCCTCATCATCCAAGATTTCCAAAGTCTTAGATGGATCGAGATTATCATGAGAGTCCTAAGGTCTTATGGATAATAATCTTTGAACAATCTCTAAGAAATTATGGCGTGCATTACAGATACCAAGAGCAAGTTTCCCAACGAGATTTCCCACAGGGACGGTATTTAGGGATCAGTCAAACACAAACTTATCAGGTTTATAATGTTTGCCTGCTATGATACCAATTGAAAAAGCGGGGGGGGGGGGGGGGGGGGGGGGGGGGGGGTCTAACAACCTCACCCAATATTTCTCTTAACAATCTGTATGGACTAGATCCGATATACTTTCAAGAGAATCAACTAGACAGTCAGACTCAATCTTAAGAAAAATGTAGTTGCAGGAAGTCCTATACTACACCCCTCATATGATTTCATTATTAATCAACTCATTTTTAGGTTTACACTCTTAATTTTATTGATTAATCTTTGAAAGTTCTTACAAGAAAAGATAAAGAAATCAAGAATCACTTATGCTCTAGATTTTCTCTCTCCTATTTACTTGTTTCTTACTCAAAAAAGATCTCTCTTTTCTTTACAACTTGAACGACTATTTATAGGGAAATACATAGTGGATAACAGCTTATCTGTCCTTTATTTTCGGGTATAATTTGCGACATTCTCGCAACCCTACAAATATTAATTTCGCAAGCTCTCTAATTTTCGCAGGACTATCACATCTTTCTCGTGATCTTAGATGACGTCATTTATTATATTCTTCTTGAAATTGTTCTGCGACGCTATTGTATTGTGTTGTTGATAATTTCGCTGAAATATTGTCGTTGCGAGATTCTGATCCTAAATCTTACCTCTTCTCATATCTTCTCTGCAAAGTAGAGAATGATATGAGAAATGCCGCAGTTGTTCATCTTTTCATATTCTGCATTTATCACGCGTATTCTTTCTTCCATTTGTTTCTTGACACGTCTTCTGTAACCGCTGCTTTTCAACCGCTCACGTCTTTTCGTCTTAATGGTGTTTATTTATTCGAGTAAAAAAAATCTCCTTTATATACTCTTCTTACTCTTCTTTCCACTTTTCTTTTTACTTTCTCTTCTATTTTATTCTCTCATCTCTGCAACTCCGTTATTCTTCTGCAAGTTCTGCTGCTGTAATTTTTCCCCCTTCAATCCTCTTACTTTTTATTCATTCCCATACTCTATATTCAAATATGGATCCAAGTGGTCATAGACATGAGAAGAGTTTAAAATATGTCCAAAAAGATCTTGCTGATAAAGGTTTCACACTCTCCACCATTCCTGGTGAAAATGCCAAATCAATTCTTTCTGTCAAACTTTTCTCTGATCAGTATTGTGATGATGAATCAATCATAATTTTGCTAGGTCAGATTCTCGCAGGTCTCCCTATTCCTCTTTATAACCAAGATATTCCTTTATTTTATGAAATTCTCGCTCACTCGGGATTTTCGCGAGCTGTGTTCCAACTGAGTGGGGACTGCATCCGTCTGATGCTAGAGTTCCCTAACCGTGGTGCTAGTAGAGGATCTCAGTACTCCAAAGAACTTAGGGATCCTAAATTCGCAAACCTAGAGATAATTGCTGAGAAATACATAGTAGCGAGTTTCTTTGAGAACTATGAACTTATCTCCATGAAGAAAGAGAATACTCGCTGGGGAATTCGCTTAAAAAGGAAAGATAACATTGATGAAGCCAAAATTCTCATGCAAGATATTGACTGACATTCTAGTAAAAACACAACTCCTCGCCAATCCGAAGATGATAAATGGTGTGTTTTTCCTTTAATGCTAAAAGGACCCTACATAGCTGGGTCAAATGTTCTTACTGCGAATCTCGCTGCTTATCAACCTTGGGTTTTCTCTTGGCCCGAGAAGGAGAAAGAGGTATGTTTCTTCCCATTTAACTCACTTTATATTTCTTTATTGATTGTTATTATTCTGTTCGCTAACCCTTGCGACATTCCGCAGATCCAAAAACTGAAAGATAGTTATAACAGGACTGGGAAAGCTAGTACTCTGTTAGCTCTTCGCTCATACACAGATGAGGTAAGAAATTTTCTCTTATGATTTTAAACTGTATACTGTTGCATCCATTTCTTATTTCTATGTGTGTGTAAAGATTATTGCTGAAATAAAAGAGCCTGCTGATGTTGCGAAGACTGGTGATAAAGGTAAAGGTGATCTTCGCAGAAAAAAATCAACTGCTCCTCCTTCAAAGAAAAGGAAAGTCCGTTCTTCTTCTCCTTCAAATATTCCTCCCCAAGAAAATTTCGAAAGTGACAAGGATGATGAGTACAATGATGATCTTGTCGCAAGTGAAGATTGTCCACCTGAATCTTCTATGGATAAGCTCTCTGGCCTCTTTTCTGATTCTCGCAAGGAATGGGAGATAGAAAATTCGCCAACACCTGCAAGTCTCTCGCTACACTTTGCGATGTCACTTTACTGGATGGTGATAGTTCTCTTCGTGGAGTTTCTAGATCAGTGACTCCCGACTTCTTGCATTCCCTCAATATTCTGGTATATTTTTATCCGTTTATTTCTTTATTGTCATAACTCAAAATTTCTTTCTATATTAATATTTTTTTATATTTTCTCGCAGGCTGGAAAAGCTTCTTTTGCTTTTGCCTCAGACCTAGAGAGAAGACGCGAAAATCTTGAAAAGAAGAATCTTCAATTTCGCACAAAGAATGAAGAATTGGAAGCTGAAGTTAAAGGTCTTCGCGAGAAAAATAGACAATTAGAAATTGATTCTTCTTCGTATAAGAACAAAATCTCTAGCCTTCAGCAAGCTAATAATCATCTTTACGGTATGTTACTTTTCTATTTTCCCTTCATTCATTCATCCTGTTCTTTTATCTTATTTAAATGATCCTTTTTGCAGACATTTATGGTCTTTCTGATGAAGCTACCCTTCTTCGTTCATTTCCTAATGCCTTGGATAATGATACCCTTCTTGAGCGTCTTAACAATTCCTTAAATAGCTTCTCAAATGATAGAATTTCATCTCTTTCTCTAAATGAGCTTAGACCTAAATTTCGCCTCTTAGAAATTGACCATAGGTCTAGTTTAGGCTTATCCAACCGATTTAAGCGTCTCCTTCTTGATTCTAAAGAGAAAACCAATGAGTTAAGAACCAAAATTAGCGGTCTCATGGATGATAAGGATCACATCTCTGATCAAGGTGCCAAGGATTTGGCGAAATTCCAAGAGGCTCTTCTTGAAGTTTAACTAGAACGAAATGAAGCTAACCGCAAGAAAAGATTTAGGTGTAAATGTTAGTCTCCAAGTTGAGCATACAGCCTCGATTAGAGATATGATTTCTGACAGAGAAGGTTACTAACTGCTCTTCTTTACTAATCTTTTGCTTCTTATGAATTCTCATCAAGTTAATAATTGATTGTCTTTTGTTCGCAGATTCTGAAAATAGATATCGTGAAAAGATTGAAGAACTTGAAGTTGAAAAGGAGGAACTCGCAAAGAATCTTTCTTCTCGCAACGACAAGTATTCTAGATTAAAGAACCAAATCAAGATCACTGTTGCGAATTTTAAGAATGATGCTATGCATTTTCGCAATCAAACTATCCAAATGGTTTGTGATGATCATAATATCCCACATTCTGATTATCCTTGTCTCTTGGAAGAAATCCCACATAATACTCCCAGTTTAATTATCTCCGATAGCGAAGCTGATGATGAAGAATCTGATAGTGATGGAAGTTCTGATGGTGATGAAGATTCTGACGCAGACGAAGAAGGAAACAAGTCTGATGAAGATAATGAAGGATTAACTAAGAAATAGTCTTTACTTCTTTCTTTGATTCTTTGTAATACTTGTACATTTATTTCTTCTTTCTGTATATTTGTGTTTCTTTCATTTTGACCTGCATTAATTAAAACAATTCTTCTTTGCAATAAAGTTAATCAATATAATCATTAATTCTTGAATCTTTGAGTAAATCTCTCATATGGAGACAAATAACATTTTCTAATTTCATACATTCCCATACTTGCCTCTGTTATTTGAATCCAAATGGGAGATTTCATAGAAATTTTCTTATTGTATAACTTCGCAATCTTATGCGAAGTGAATTTTGTTTCTTTTCAAACTCTCATTCCTGTGTGGTCTTATTTTTCCTTCCTAATTAAAGGTATTATTATGCCACCTCTTGTCATTGCGACAAAATCGCAGGACGTCCTTGCACTTTCATGCAAAAACCCATTGATCTTGCCTTAACTTTTTCTTTTGTATTATGGCCTCTTCAGGAATGTTGCGAAAATATGACAGGCCTAAATATTCTTGCGAAAATTAAGCTCCATGACATTGCCGTATTGTGACGAAATCGCAGGACGTCTTCGCACTTTCATGCGAAAACCCACTGATCTCGTATTATCCTTTTCTTTTGTATTATTGCCTCTTCAGGATTGTTGCACAAATATGACAAGTCTTAATATCCTTGCGAATAAAAAGCCTCATTACATTTGCGTCTTAAGACACTTATCAGCTCCCTAATGGAGGGTGCCGCCCTTATCTCCCTCCTGGTTGCCCCTTCAAGGAGGCGTACTTCTACCATACAAGGTTAGCTCCTCCTATCCAGTCTTAACAACAACCAGTTGTTTTCGCAGCCTCTTATCCCTTTTACCTATAGGGCTTATGGTAACGAGACTGCACCCTAAGTGGGGTTTTTTTCAGGCCGAGTGCAGTATAAGCCAAGACTTGTCAATAATGGCAAAGTACGCTTCAAACGTCCCTGACACTCTTGACTCAACCGTGTACCTCGGCGCCTTGATCAGATCTGCACTCCTTGGGAGAGTCCTTATTACCTTAGTCGCCCAACTTAAGTCATATGCTTAAGCTGAGAATCCAAGGTGTTTCTCCCGGATGGGCTTTATTGACCCCAAATCTCCATGACTCAGGTTCCGGTGGCGGTGTAGCCTTTTCCTGAGCCATGCAACAGGTACCCCCTTATATGACGTACTTTAGGTATTACATTTGCCTCTTGCGAAATTGCATTCACGAACTAGGGTGTACGCCATAAAGGTTTGCCCCTTTCTTTTTTGTCATTTTTCTCTGATTGTCTTCTGTAAAATTCATTATCTCTGCGAGGGTATCGTAAATCATCATATTGTATCTGAATTTCGCAATCTCAATTTTGCCATTCAATCAAATGTATTTTTGAGAATTTTACTTATTGCGAGAGTATCGCAACAACTTAATCATTCATACATTTCTTGTTTTTATTATCTTTGTTATCCTCTCCTTTTTATTATTTTCTGTTACTGCTTCCTTGGTAGTGGTATGTTCATCAATTTTATTCTGAGCTAGCATTAGTTTCGCAACATCTCTTCTCCTTTCATTTCGATTGCATCCACCATCAACTTCTCACTTCTTTGTGTATCCTTGATTTTGTTTCTCCAGTTTTCCTTCTTGTTTGCTCTTCCTTCGCAAGATTCTATCTCAGTTTCGTAACACCTCTTTCCTTCAAGCCAATCTCCCTTTATGATTCCTACACCACTGGGGTGAGGGAATTTGATGCACTGGTGGAAAGTTGAAGCTACACCTAGAATCCCATGTATCCAAGGTAGACCAATTAACGCATTGTAGGGTGATTCTACATCAACGACACTGAATAAGATCTCAGAAGATATTCCTTTCAATGGAATTCGCCTAGTAACCTCCCCTTTAGGCTTGTTAGCAGTACCATTAAAACCATATATCTTATATGTTGATGGTATAAGATCATCATCTCTTCCACCCATGGTTTTATAAGTATGATAAAATAAAATGTTCACAGAGATTCCAGTATCGATTAGAATTCTATTAATTGCCTATGAATCTTCAGCTTCATCATCCTCATCTTCTTTCGGTTTTGGATTAATTTCTAATTTTACTACCAATGGATTGTCATGCACCTTTTCTCCTTCCGGAATTTCTTCTGCGGTAAAAGAAATGATTTGTTTCTGCCATTCCTCTAGTTGCGAGATTTTCGCAATATTCATAATTTCTCTTCCATCATTAGCTCTTGCGAACACTCTATTCAAAACATTATCATGAAAATCTTCAATTGTCTTATATGAATGTACGATAGAGTGACAAAATAGATTTTTTTCTTTTGCACCAACTTCTATGAAGCATGTTTCCTTATTTTTCATTGTATTCACTTTGTGATGCTCTGGTGGTGGTGGCAGTGGTTGAGATTGTGGATGCCCTACCAGAAAGTCGTTTAGTTTTCCTTGATCTATCATTCTCAAAATAATTCTTTTTACATTTCTGCAATCATTTGTTGTATGTCCATGAAAATGATGATAAGAACAAAACTCATGGCTTCTGTGGTTTGGAGGTGGTTCCGTTCCCATGTTCCATGGTGTTGGTATATTTTCCATCAAGATTATAGCTTCCCATATCTTCTCCACACTTGCATTTAGAGGTGGCATCTTGATTTCTTCCCATACTACCTTGTGGCCTCCTTGTCCTCTATTATAATTTTGTCTTTGACCTCCATAAGTTTCTTGTGGTTGATCGAGTCTTTGAATCTTGTTATTTCCACCACGATTATAGAAATTTCTTTCTCTTTCATACTCTTCTTGATCTCGGCTTCACATAGCCACCAGTTTCTGTTGATTGTTACTCGCCACCTTCTCTTGTTGTACTTGCGAAGTATTCGCTACTGTGTTTATTAGCTTGGGTAATAAGCTTGCATTCGCTGTTTGTGAGCTGGTGTTCGCAACTGGATATGATTTCATTTCATTTTTCCTTTCCTCTAGATCAATGTATTCTTCTTGAAGTTCTCGCAATTCAGTCATTGTGATCGTATTCTTGACTCTAAAAATTTGGACATACAATAGGTTTGTTGCAAACATAGCATTGATAAATGATAATATAAGATATCTCTCATCTATACAGCCAGCCATTTCACTACACATAGTTCTACATCTATTAGTTAGGTGTTTCAAACTTTCGCCAATCCTTTGTTTTAATCCAAACACATCTTCTCTACCAGGTCGCGAGGAATTATTACTTATATATGCCCCCAAGAATGTAGTCTGCAAATGATTGAAGGATGTTATTGTGTTCTTTGGTAGACCTTCAAACCATTTTAACGCCTCTCCTGTTAAGATGGATGCGAAATATTTGCACAATATGGCATCATGATTTTCCCATTGTAACATGCACCTTACATAGGCTTTAATGTGTTGAATTGCACAAGTTGTTCCATCAAAAATGCTGGTTAATGCAGGCAAATTGCATTTCGGTGGTATTCCTCCTAATTGTACTTCCCTTGTAAATGGAGTTTTCGCAGCTTCTTCTATTGCTTCATCCAATTGTATTCTTCCTACTTCTCCTCTATTATTTAGCATTCCTCTCATTTCTTCTAATTCTTTCAAGATTTGTTTATTTACACCTGAATCTTGATCCATTGGTCTTTTTAATCTCTTCTTCTGCGTTCATATCTATCTTCTCTCGCGAAATTTTTCATTTATTCTTCATTATCCTCATCCCGTCTTCTTCTGCGATTCTCTTCCTCATCTCTATCTTGAATTCGCATATGATGATGCCTTTCGTTTTCCCCTCCATGATTTTGTTCATTTCTTATCAATTCCATTCGCTGTCTTTCAGCCATCCTCTGTACTCTATCATACTCCTCATTTAGATTAACGTTATTCCAGTTTTGTGTACACCTTCTTCCTCGATTGTCGTGATTGTTCTGGCGAATTGTCTCTTGAAGCTCTTGTTCTTCCATTTCCGCTCTCAATCTTTCACGTTCACAGATTAAACGTGCTTGTTCAGCATAATGTCTTTCAATTTCTTCTTCAATTGTCTGTTGATTTCTTCGATTTTCTCTTTCATGTAAAATTCTTCTTCCTTCCTCCCGATTTCCTTCGCCATCTTAGTCATTTCGTCCCTGACGTTGTCCGTTCTCTTGATTTCCACCATTTTTCCCATCATCAAAAGTTTCATTTTGTGGAACGTAACGATCATCAGCTCTTTTTCTATTTTCGCGATATTCTTCATTAGGATTTGATATTTTTTCTTGAATATTGTTTCCAGCATTGATTGTGGGTGAGTTTCGCCTCAGTTCTCTTCTAGTCGATCTTGAATATGATTTTGTAATACTTCTCGATCTTCTATTCTGTAGTCTTATATTCTCCATCCTTAATTCGTGATTTTGCCTTGTTAGATTTGCACGTTCTTCTGCCCCAGCTCTTCTTTCTTCATGTATTCTTTGTCTCAACGTTTCTAACGCTCCAATTTCCTCATCTCCATGAATTATTCCTCCATCTGCTTCTTGATTTATCTCTTCCTGTCTATAATTTATGTTTTGTTGCTCTTCTTCTACTTCTTCTGCCGAATTTGATTGCCAAGTGTGTATACTCACCCTATCATAATCTGTATTCCTCCCTTGAACTAGTGTTTGTTGAATTGGTGGTTGAATTTGATTTTCTCTATTACTTCTCATTCTAGTAGATTCTCCCATTTCACTTCTTTCTCTCCCAGCAATTCTCTTGCTTCTTCTAACAGTAGTCGGTTATTCAGATGTATTTCTTCTTCTAGCCATTTACTCAATGTTAACAATATTGCAAGAAATTATGGAAAATTCTTAATCAATCACTCTAAATTTTCACAAATCTTAATATTAATTTTCAGCTTTTTCTAGAATAATCTTCAATCATTCCCTGTTTCTAGCGCCATTATGTAGTTGCAGGAAATCCTATACTACACCCCTCATATGATTTCATTATTAATCAACTCATTTTTAGGTTTACACTCTTAATTTTATTGATCAATCTTTGAATGTTCTTACAAGAAAAGATAAAGAAATCAAGAATCACATTTTCTCTATATTTTCTCCCTCCTATTTACTTGTTTCTTACTCAAAAAAGATCTCTCTTTTCTTTACAACTTGAATGACTATTTATAGGGAAATACATAGTGGATGACAGCTAATCTGTCCTTTATTTTCGGGTATAATTTGCGACATTCTCGCAACCTTACAAATATTAATTTCGCAAGCTCTCTAATTTTCGCTGGACTATCACATCTTTCTCGTGATCTTAGCTGACGTCATTTATTATTTCTTCCTGAAATTGTTCTGCGACGCTGTTGTATTGTGTTGTTGATAATTTCGCTGAAATATTGTCGTTGCGAAATTCTGATCCTACAAAAAAGTATATCAAAGATTTATATCTCAATTTCTCAATTCAATCCGCAATCACACAAATATGAATTTGTGAGCCTGATTGAATAAAAGAGAAATAACTTGAACGGTACCAAAGACCAATGTTCAAGGATCAATTAATTTCAATCAACAACCAAAGATTGGATTTACCAATTGATCGATTCAACGCACAACCTGTGATATTTCAATTATATAACAAAATATAATGCGGAAAAGAAATAACACATACACCAGAAATTTTGTTAACGAGGAAACCGCAAATGCAGAAAAACCCCGAGACCTAGTCCAGATTTGAACACCACACTGTATTAAGTCACTACAGACATTAGCCTACTCTAAGTTAACTTCGGACTGGAATGTAGTTGAGGCCTAATCAATCTCACACTGATCAAGGTGCAGTTTCGTTCCTTACGCCTAAAGAACCACGCCGGATTCTACGCACTTGATTCCCTTAGCTGATCTCACCCACAACTAAGAGTTGCTACGACCCAAAGTCGAAGACTTGATAAAAAAAATCTGTATCACATAGAAAAGTATATTAAATAGATAAATCTATCTTCCACAAATAAACCTACGAGTTTTGTTCCGTCTTTTGATAAATCAAGGTGAACAGGAACCAATTGATAAACCAGACTTATATTCCCGAAGAACATCCTAGTATTATGAATCACCTCACAATAATATTAATCGATTAACGAAACAAGATATTGTGGAATCACAAAAGATGAGATGAATATGTTTGTGACTACTTTTCTATCTTGCCTACCGGAGATAAATCTCGATCCAATCTTAAAGAAGATAGTACTCAATCATGATAGAAAACAGCAAGATCCGATGACGCAACTACAGAGAAAATAGTTGGGTATGGCTTCACAATCCCAATGAAGTATTTAAGTCGTTAACCTACATGGTTTTGTGAAAACCTAAGGTTAAAGGAGAATCGACTCTAGTCGCAACTAGTATCACACATGAGGTGTGTGGATTAGGTTTCCCAGTTGCTAGAGTTCTCCTTTATACATATTTCAAATCAGGGTTTGCAATCTAAGTTACCTTGGTAACAAAGCATTCAATATTCACCGTTAGATGAAAACATGATTAGATTCAAGCTAATATCTTTCAACCGTTAGATCGAACTTAGCTTGTTATAGACAAATGAAATGTACTTTCATTTAGGTTTGAGTAACCGTACCTAAAAGTGTACACTTAGTCGGTTCAACAATAGTTAACCAATGGTTATCCATATGAGCACTTTCATGTCAACCTTATTCATCTTTACCATAACTAGTTCAAATGACTCAACTGAAACTAGTTATAGAGTTGTTCAATTGCTTAGATTTCATAGATTTATACAAGACACAATTGAAGCAAAATCGATTTTGATTAACTCGAATCAAGTCATGAACATCATAGCCACGGTTTGCAAAAGATTTCATTCCTTATTATATAAATGTTTTAGTTCATGAACAAACCGATTTTAGAAGTAACCTACTAAAGTATGTGTAGTTGCAGGAAATCCTACACTACACCCCTCATATGATTTCATTGTTAATCAACTCATTTTTAGGTTTACACTCTTAATTTTATTGATTAATCTTTGAATGTTCTTACAAGAAAAGATAAAGAAATCAATAATGATCTCTGCTCTGAACTTTCTCTCTCCTATTTACTTGTTTCTTACTCAAAAAAGATCTCTCCTTCTCTTTACAACTCGAATGACTATTTATAAAGAAATACATAGTGGATGACAGCTAATCTGTCCTTTATTTTCGGGTATGGTTTGCGACATTCTCGCAACCTTACAAATGTTAATTTCGCAAACTCTCTAATTTTCGCAGAACTATCATATCTTTCTCGTGATCTTTGCTGACGTCAATTATTTTATCATTTCTGAAATTGTTCTGCGACGCTGTTGTGCTGTGTCATTGGTAATTTCGCTGAAACATTGTCGTTGCGAGATTCTGATCCTACATCTTTCCTCTTCTCATATCTTCTCTGCAAAGTAGAGAATGATGTGAGAAATGCCGCAGTTTTTCATCTTTTCATATTCTGCATTTATCACACGTATTCTTTCTTCCATTTGTTTCTTAACACGTCTTTTGTAACCGCTACTTTTCAACCGCTCACGTCTCTTCGTCTTCATGATGTTTATTTCTTCGAGTAAAAAAAATCTCCTTTATATACTCTTCTTACTCTTCTTTCCATTTTTCTTTTTACTTTCTCTTCTATTTTTATTCTCTCATCTCTGTAACTCTGTTATTCTTCTGCAAATTCTGCTGCTGTAATTTTTTCCTCCTTCAATCTTCTTAATTTTCATACATTCCCATACTCTATATTCAAACATGGCTCCAAGTGGTCATAGATATGAAAAGAAGTTACAGGATGTCCAAAAAGATCTTGCTGATAAAGGTTTCACACTTTCCACCATTCCTGGTGAAAATGCCAAATCAGTTCTTTCTGTCAAACTTTTCTCTGATCAGTATTGTGATGATGAATCAATCATAATTTCGCTAGGTCAGATTCTCGCAGGTCTCCCTATTCCTCTTTATAACCCAGATCTTCCTTTATTTTATGAAATTCTCGCTCACTCGGGATTTTCGCGAGCTATCTTCCAACTGAGTGGGGACTGCATCCGTATGATGCTAGAGTTCGCTAATCATGGTACTGGTAGAGGATCTCTTTACTCCAAAGAACTTAGGGATCCTAAATTCGCAAACCTAGAGATAATTGCTGAAAAATACACATGTGCGAATTTCTTTGAGAACCATGAACTTATCTCCATGAAGAAAGAGAATACTCGCTGGGGTATCGCTTAAAGAGGAAAGATAACATTGATGAAGCCAAAATTCTCATGCAAGATATTGATTGGCATTCTGGTAAAAACACAACTCCTCGCCAATCCAAAGATGTGTGTTTTTCCTTTAATGCTAAAAGGACTCTACATTGCTGGGTCAAATGTTCTTCCTGCGAATCTCGCTTCTTATCAACCTTGGGTCTTCTCTTGGACCGAAAAGGAGAAAGAGGTATTTTTCTTCTCATTTAACTCACTTTATATTTCTTTATTGATTTTTATTATTATGTTCGCTAACTCTTGCGACATTCCGCAGATTCAAAAACTGAAAGATAGTTATAACAGGACTGGGAAGTCTAGTACTCTGTTAGCTCTTCGCTCATACACAGATGAGGTAAGAAATTTTCTCTTATGATTTTAAACAGTATACTGTTACTTCCATAGTTCCATTTCTTATTTCTATCTGTGTGTGAAGATTATTGCTGAAGTAGAAGAATCTGCCGATGTTGCGAAGATTGGTGATAAAGGTAAAGGTGCTCTTCGCAGGGAAAAATAAACTGGTTCTCCTCCAAAGAAAAGGAAAGTGCGTTCTTCTTCTCCTTCAAATATTCTTCCTCACGAAATTCCGAAAGTGACAAGGGTGATGAGGACAACGATGATCTTGCTGCAAGTGAAGATTCTCCACCTGAATCTTCTATGGCTAAGCTCTCTGGCCTCTTTTCTGATTCTCTACAAGGAATGGGAGATATCCAATTCGCAAATACCTGCAAATCTCTCGCTAACCTTTGCGATGTCCCTTTACTGGATGGTGATAGCTCTCTTCGTGGAGTTTCTAGATCAGTGACTCCCGACTTCTTGCATTCTCTCAATAGTCTGGTATACTTTTATCCTTTTACTTCTTCATTGTTATAACTCAAAATTTCTTTCTATATTAATATTTTTTATATTTTTTCGCAGGCTGGAAAAGCTTTTTTTGCTGTTGCCTCAGATCTAGAGAGAAGACGTGAAAATCTTGAAAAGAAGAATCTTCAATTTCGCAAAAAGAATGAAGAATTAGAAGCTGAAGTTAAAGGTCTTCGCGAGAAAAATAGACAATTAGAAATTGATTCTTCTTCGTATAAGAACAAAATTTTTAGTCTTCAGCAAGCTAATAATCAGCTTTACGGTATGTTACTTTTCTTTTTTCCCTTTATTCATTCATCCTGTTGTTTTATCTTATTTAAATGATCCTTTTTGCAGACATTTATGGTCTTTCTGATGAAGCTACCCTTCTTCGTTCATTTCCTAATGCCTTGGATAATGATACCCTTCTTGAACGTCTTAACAATTCTTTAAATAACTTCTCAAATGATAGAATTTCCTCGCTTTCTCTAAATGAGCTTAGATCTAAATTTCGCCTCTTAGAAATTGATCACAGATCTAGTTTAGGCTTAGCCAAACGATTTAATAGTCTCCTTCTTGATTCTAAAGAGAAAACCAATGAGTTAAGAACCAAAATTAGCAGTCTCATAGATGATAAGGATCGCATCTCTGATCAAGGTGCCAAGGCTTTGGCAAAATTCCACGAGGCTCTTCTTGAAGTTCAACTAGAACGAGATAAAGCTACCCGCAAGAATATCGAACTCTGCGAAAGAGAAAATCAAATTCGTTCTCGTCTTCTTATAAGTAGTGAGGATGAATTTGTTTGGGATGCGAAAATCTTAGATGATGCTAGAAAAGATTTAGGTGTAAATGTTAGTCTCCAAGTTGAGCATACAACCTTGATTAGAGGTATGATTTCTGACAGAGAAGGTTACTAACTGCTCTTCTTTACTAATCTTTTGCTTCTTATGAATTCTCATCAAGTAAATAATTGATTGTCTCTTGTTCGCAGATTCTGAAAATATATATCGTGAAAAGATTGAAGAACTTGAAGTTGAAAAGGAGGAACTCGCAAAGAATCTTTCTTCTCGCAACGACAAGTATTCTAGATTAAAGAACCAAATCAAGATTACTGTTGCGAATTTTAAGAATGATGCTATGCGTTTTCGCAATCAAACTATCCAAATGGTTTGTGATGATCATAATATCCCACATTCTGATTATCCTTGTCTCTTGGAAGAAATCCCACATAATACTCCCAGTTTAATTATCTCCGATAGCGAAGCTGATGATGAAGAATCTGATAGTGATGGAAGTTCTGATGGTGATGAAGATTCTGACGCAGACGAAGAAGGAAACAAGTCTGATGAAGATAATGAAGGATTAACTAAGAAATAGTCTTTACTTCTTTCTTTGATTCTTTGTAATACTTGTACATTTATTTCTTCTTTCTGTATATTTGTGTTTCTTTCATTTTGACCTGCATTAATTAAAACAATTCTTCTTTGCAATAAAGTTAATCAATATAATCATTAATTCTTGAATCTTTGAGTAAATCTCTCATATGGAGACAAATAACATTTTCTAATTTCATACATTCCCATACTTGCCTCTGTTATTTGAATCCAAATGGGAGATTTCATAAAAAAATTCTTATTCTATAACTTCGCAATCTTATGCGAAGTGAATTTTGTTTATTTTCAAAATCTCATTCCTATGTGGTCTTATTTTTCCTTCCTAATTAAAGGTCTTATTATGCCACCTCTTGTCATTGTGACAAAATCGCTGGACGTCCTTGCACTTTCATGCAAAAACCCATTGATCTTGCCTTAACTTTTTCTTTTGTATTATAGCCTTTTCAGGAATGTTGCGACAATATGACAGGCCTAAATATTCTTGCGAAAATGAAGCCCCATGACATTACCGTCTTGCGACGAAATCGCAGGACGTCTTCGCATTTTCATACGAAAACCGATTGATCTCGTCTTATCCTTTTATTTTGTATTATTGCCTCTTCAGGATTGTTTCACAAATATGACAAGTCTTAATATCCTTGCGAATAAAAAGAGGCAAGATGTAGGATCAGAATCTCGCTGTTTCAGCGAAATTATCAATGACACAGCACAACAGCGTCGCAGAACAATTTCAGAAATGATAAAATAAATGACATCAGCAAAGATCACGAGAAAGATATGATAGTTCTGCGAAAATTAGAGAGTTTGCAAAATTAACATTTTTAAGGTTGCGAGAATGTCGCAGACCATACCCGAAAATAAAGGACAGATTAGCTGTCATCCACTATGTATTTATTTATAAATAGTCGTTCGAGTTGTAAAGAGGGGAGGATCTTTTTGAGTAAGAAACAAGTAAATAGAAGAGAGAAAGTTTAGAGCAGAAATCATTCTTGATTTCTCTATCTTTTCTTGTAAGAACATTCAAAGATTAATCAATAAAATTAAGAGTGTAAACCTAAAGATGAGTTGAATAATAATGAAATCATATGAGGGGTGTAGTGTAGGATTTCCTGCAACTACAATCATTTACTGAAATAATGCTCGTGTGAGCGACAAATCATAAAACCTGTTTTATGGAAAATATGAGGGACCGGCCAAGAGGTCATGAGACCGGCTCTTGGTGGCCGTGGGACCAGTAGATGGTCGTTTGAGCGAACTTCCAATTGTTTTGAAAGAGTTCGAACCTAATATGAGTAGCTGAGCAAATTAGGTTAAAATCATTAAAGCACGTGGGACCAGCTGTTTGCAAGCCTCAGGGTCACCCTTGGTCGGTCAAGGGGATGTGCCCGTGTCACCATGATGTATGTGCTTCAGTCCTGAGAATTTTGATATTTTCTGATGCACGTTTGAGCAACATTTGGAGAAAATATGCAAAATCCATGGTTTTGCTGAAACCGGAAAAATACATGAGATGATGGAAATAATAAATAAACATGAAATCACAAGGTGTGGGACCATCCACGGCTAGGGAATGGCCGGCCGGCTGACACGCGGTCCCACATGCTTTCCCCAGTTTTGTGTGATTTCATGTATTTTTCTTTGATTTTAAGGGAAATTCCATGAAACTAGAGAGTTTGGCGAAATTAGGGAACTTCCATGAGATGAGAGACATAAATTAAAATATAAAATAGGAATGAGAGTGTGGGACCGGCAATGGCCGTGGAATGGCCGGCCGGCCAATAGGCGCGGGTCCCAAGACACTCTTCCCAATTTTATGTAATTTTGATGATTTTAGATAACTTTTCATAAAATCAAAGGGATTTGTTGAAAACCAAGATATTTTGTTGAAATCAGGGAGTTTTCATGAAATCAGGAAATCAAACACCAAATAATAATAAAATAGTGGGCGTGTGGGACCGGCTAGGGCATGGCCGGCCGGCTAGAGCCCGGTCCCACAAGTTTTCCTAATTTTTTAATATTTTTCATGATTTTAGAGAAAATACATGAAATTAGGTAATTTTAGGGAAAATTCATAAAATCAAGGAATTTTCATAATTTGAGAAAGAATAATAAAATAATGGGACGTGAGGTGTGGGACCGGCCACGGCCAAGGCATGCGGCCGGCCGGCGGTCCCGCGACACCTTTCCCTAATTTTATTATTTTTGATAAAATCATGTGATTTTGATAAAATACATGAAATTAAGTATTTTTCATGATTTTAGGGAAAATTCATGAAATCAAGGAATTTTCATAATTTGAGAGAAATAATAAAATAACGGAGACGTGAGGTGTGGGACCGGTCACGGCCAAGACATGGCCGGCTGGTGCTCGGTCCCGCGACACCTTTCTCTAATTTTATTATTTTTTGATAAAATCATGTGATTTAGATAAAATACATGAAATTAGGTAATTTTCATGATTTTAGGGAAAATTCATAAAATCAAGGAATTTTCATAATTTGAGAGAAATAATAAAATAATGGAGATGTGAGGTGTGGGACCGGGCACGGCCAAGACATGGCTGGCTGGTGCTCGGTCCCGCGACACCTTTCTCTAATTTTATTATTTTTTGATAAAATCATGTGATTTAGATAATTTCTTTGAAATAAAGGAAATTTGCTCGAACGAGAGGATTTTCATGAGATCGTGAAAATATAAAAATATGATAAAATATAAAATTGGGCACGGGACTGGTCACGGCATGACTGGCCGGCTGGTGAGCCTAGTCCCCTGGCGCTTTTGCTTAATATTTTATTATTATTATTTTCCCTCCCTATTTTGCATAGGTTCCTCGTTCGTTCGTATTTTTGAAATGCTCGTTCGTGCATTCAAAATGCTGGTCTGTGCAATATCTGCTAATTACACTTGCACCATTTTCGTCAGGGCTTATTCGATGCTCAGATGCCTGTTTCGTCGAATATTTATTACTAACCCGTGGAATTCTGCTGGGAAGAACCACAGATTGAAGTAACGAAATATAACGAGGAATCGTAGAATATTACTGGATATTCAGGCGATTAATTGACGACTCGTAGAATATTGCTGGATACTCAGACGATGGCTCGTAGAATATTGCTGGATATTCAGACGATTTGAGATAATTAATTGCTGGCTCTACACTAGAAGGGCTTCCTGTCTAGGAGCATTAATTATCTGCAGGTTGAGCAATATGAACTTGCTGGAGTGTCACATTCCTATTTCATAGTCGGGGAAAACCTGGTTACATCCCAAAGACGTTGTCTCTCTATACTAGCAGACATGTTGTCTAAGAGCCGCCCAATCTTTCGATTCTATACAGTATGGGATGTGTCGTGGCCTCAGCTGAGAGACTACACATCTTCATCTTCTCTGAGATACTTTCTCCATCAGAGGTGGCATGAGCTTTCATGCATAGAGACATGAGTCTCGATACTCATATGATTGCCGGATCTGGAGTGATTACTGAAATTACTCAGTTTTCGTAAGATATGTCGCGGTCTCAGCTGAGAGACTACACATCTACACGTACTCTGAGAGACAGCCTTCTCAGTCAGAGATTTATGGCATGAGCTTTCACGCTTTAATGAGAGACATGAGCCTCAATACTCATCCGGTTGCCGAATCTGGAATATAGTTTTACAATTCTACCATTTGTCGAAAATCCACCATCTACAGTAACATGCAAAACAAGACCTTCTAATGTATTTCAATTCGACAGCGAAACAAGTTTCCCATGTGGAGCCTCGTATACAGCCTAAATCAGACCATTCATTCATGCAAAACAACAACTGCAAATGCAGTACAATTATAGTGAAATCAAGCAAAAAACGGGATAAGAAAGTGAAAGAGGGAAGGGAGAAAGGAGAAGGAGCTCACCATTGTCTGAGGCAGGGCAACAACAAAACAGAAGCAGAAGAAGTTGCCTGCTATTTCGTATACGCTTTACCAGGATCTCCAATTTCCCATTCCTCTGGTCCATATTGATTTTGTCAAATACATTATAAACCATTCACAAAAAATACCTTAATTCAAAAAGTCAACTATAAATTAATTACAACTGGAATTGATACTAGAAAATAAGTCATTCAAACAACTCATGCAGTATTTACAATCGCATCTGAACCAAAAAAAAAGTAACTTACTTAATTTCAACCATCTACTGTGACTCTGAGTCTATATTCTCATTAACCCTAAATGTAAGAAAAAATAAACAAAACACAAAATGGTAAGCTAACCCATTGTAACATTATACGAGACAATTAAAAACCTCAAAGAGAGTCTATACCATCTGTGCCCATCAATTCGACCAGTTTCATCATCAAGTGTATGAGTAGTCTTGGTAATCCTTTCCAACCAACAAGTGTAACCTAATTATTAACAAAGATAATAACACCCAATCAACAAATCAAACAAAACTTCCAGACATAAACAAGAAACTAAAATTTTAGGGTCCAGAATACATATAAGTTATAACTAATCCTAAACCAGTAAAACTCAAACTGATAAAAACACAATTAAAAAAATATCAAAAGGGGTACTAATTTCTACCGTGAAATTAAAAATAAATCATGGAAAAAATAATTAAAAAACGCTAACTTTACCTACTGATCTTTATGAAGGCAGAGAGGATCACTTGATCTACTTATTCCCTCCATTAATTCGATCTCTCGGGTACTCACAAAAAAGAAATCGCAAGAAAATTAAGGGAAAAACCCTAGAGTCAAAACCAAAGAAATCCTAAATTTCAACATTAAAAATATGATAAAAATAAAATTATACCAGATTTGTACCGGACGCTCAAGATTTGATATCCTCTACACCAATTGAAATTAATGCTCCAGAATCGTAAAAAAAAAATAGAACTAAAGTGTTGATGAAGAGATTAGTGAAAACCCTAGTTTTCATTTTTCGATTTTACTCAGAAAAAACTAAAATATTGTTGTCTGAGAAAACTAAAGAGGTGGAGGTATGTAGAGGTGAAGACGAGGATGAAAAAAATTGTTCGTCTGAGAGAGAGGGAGGGAAGAAGGAGAAAGAGAGATAAAAGGCAATAGAGGTGGAGAGAATGAGGGGTACGGTTTCTATCTCTCAGAAGATAAGGATAAGGATGATGTGAGATGTTTCATCTCCAGCCGTCTATGCATAAGAAGAGAAAATCGCATCCACACAGTTGGAAATACCTATCACATAAACAATACTATCCTATTTGTCGTTGTATAAGTCAAGAAAAGTCATACTAAAACGACATCTTTGACTTTAGTCAATAACACAAACAAGCATGTCGTTCTAGAAGTCAACCAAAGTTATACCATAACGACGCTTTGACTTTAGTCAACGACGCGTTCAGTGTATAGTGGTTTTGAGACATTTGGTATTGGTGTCGTTTCATTATGTCTCAAATAGCCTCTTTTCCACTAGTGTATTTAGTTTAGCAAACCAAAAACAACTAAGCACCTTAGTCCCTTTGTTAAACCGATTGTTCAAAAACAACCGCTTAATTCGATAAGACCAAAATAAAGATAAACTCCATTTTTCTCAACAGGTTCTAATTATCCATAAACTTAGACCCTTCAATTTTAAACAAGCCAAATACTAGGTTAGTTAACTAGAATTTCCTTGTTTAGGCATTCGATTAGACTTGAATAACCGAAACCTTACTTTGATAAGTCTAACTAAGATCAAAATTAACTTAGTTTCTTATCCGGAATCGAATTGGACTAAACAACTCATCCCGTACACAAATTATTTCGTTAAGCCATAAATAAATCATACAAACCAATATAAATCAACTTGCATAATTATTCACCTCAACCGGAATCAATTGAAACAACATAGACATTATAAGAACCGCAATTGCACCGTAATTTTGTAAGCCTAAACAATTGATACCATACAAAAGTAAGATAACAATAGTTTTTCTTAACCGGAACCAATTGAATCACACACACATCAATTGTACCGAAATTTTGTAATCCTAAACGATTGATACCACACAATAAAGCAAGATAACAATAGTTTTTCTTAACAGGAACCAGTTGAATCACACATCCACACACACATCAATTGAACCGAAATTTTGTTAAGCAAAAACAACAAATATATAATATAAACTCAGGCTTTTCTTAAACAGGAAAACAATTAACTAACAAGATTGTTACTCAAATTTCGCATCCACTTCTCCTATTTGATAGCATCTTCGTCCAGGGAGAGTTGATATCGAAATATCACCACGTTGTCATCCTTATGCATAAACAAAATAATAACAACACACCTCAACCTTTACCAGAGAAAGGTTGAAAACCGGTTTTAACAATTGCAAGCAAAAGTTGAAAACCGTCGAAACACATATGCTTTTATGCTAAACCAAACTGATTCAACATATTGTGACTTTTTCACATATTGTTTCTATCAGAACCCCTCATGATCCTTTGATAAAGCCTACCTACTTGGGATAGAACTTAATCCTGCTAAATCAAAAAGTCACCAAAACCATAAGTGTGACTACTCGTTTTCCTGTAGTCTAAGTAATATAAGCAGCTCAGAGAATCCAATACTAAGTAGTATGGATACCTCAATTGAACTGATACTGTTGAGTAATAAAAGGTATGTTCGTAATGAGATCTGCACAGAAGATCATATACTAAGTAAGTAAAGATACTTCACTAGAGCAGATGCTAAGAAAACAATGGTATCTATGTAAAACAGAGACGAGTAAGCAAATAAGCTAAATAAAGAGATATCTCAGATGAACAGATAACTCAGAAAACAGAGATAGCTCGGAATACAGAGATAACTCAGAAAACAGAGATAACTCAGTAAGTAAATCTCTAAGAGAGAAGATAATGTAAGTGCATCTAAGTTATCATGAGACACAAGAGATTACGTGGTTCGACATTTGTCTACGTCCACGGGGTAATGGTTGATTGTTTTTGTATTAAGTATGGTGGTTACAAAGATCCTAAATGCTTCCCAAAGTAATAGAGAGAACTCAAGTGGAAGTAAATACTTAAGTTCTAAACATTAAAGAGGTATAAGCTTAAGACTAGATCTTCTCTTCTAGATATTGAATGCCCTTATTTTGTTGGTGAGGCTTGGTATTTATATCCCCTTATGCTCCAGGTATATCTTTGCTTACTTTGGGTCCATCATCTCCTGATACACCTTTCGTACACATTGTACCTTCGTTCACCGCTCGCCTTAACCAGTCGAACTCTGCCATCTCAACTGACCCACGTTCCTTCGGGAACTCCCCAACCTTAGTATAGGTTGTACCTTCGTTCACCGCCAGCTTCTGCCAATTGGGTTCTGCCACATAGTCTCTCTCCACGTGCTCTGATTATGCGTGTAGACAAGAGATTTGTGCATTTAATGACGATTAGATATCTCATCTACCTTTTTCCCTTCGCCAGCTGCCTCCTTGTAGACTAGGCTTTTACTCCTTTGATCTCAACCGTCGAGGCATCCTTTCTTGGGACGAGATAAAGTAGATCTGTGAAGGTATAGTTTGTAACTCAGGCTTCTCTGTATAGCGAGGGATACATAGTTAACTTCTGAATGCGGCCACTAAGATCGTGACACGTGCCCTGCAAAATATTGGTATTCACAGTTTGCCCCTTTTCTTTCATATTCTATCGCTGGGTCGGATTGGAAAAAAAACTTCCGCTACGCCGCCATTTTGCACGTACCGATTGGGTGGTTCCTTCATGTCCCTTCATGCAATTACTTCCCCTTGAATTTCGGGACATCCGAATTTTTGGATTCTTCAGCCGCCTATAAGAAGGAAACAAAGATAAGGAATTTTCCTTAATTCCTTTTCTTTTTTCGTCGAACTGCCGCTCTCCATCTCTTTCACTGAGATTTTTCTTCTGCTTCTAAATGCTCCATCTTTTCTTTGATTTCTCAAGACTCGGATTCAGCCTCTGGTTATACAAGTAAGTGACACTTCCTTTCCCCTGTTGCCTTCATATTTCTCCATGCACGATTCGGTCTCTCCTCTTTTGAGGGCTTGATGTTGATGTGGTGCTTGCATGTAAGAATTGTAGTTCTTTTTATTTTTTCCACGTTGTGTGACGATTTGGGTTTAATCCCATTTCACGTTTTGATGATGATTCTGCCATGATCGTTCTTCGTCTGCATCTTTGACCATGTGATGAATGATTTTTAGTTTTTCCTTATGTCGAGTTTAAACCTGCTTCCTTTGGTTGGTTTAGTAAAACCCATGCCCAAAGTACGCTGGTTTTTTCCCCAAATTTGCTCTTTTAGTCGACTGTAATTTTCACTCCGTCATTGATGATGGACTGTTCTCCCTGTAGGTGTTAAGAGATATGAGACTTCCGAAGAAGCCTACGCGTAAGGGTCCGAGGACCTCTTCGTCGACTGATCCACCTCTGCGGATGGATCATCCAGATGCTACGCCATCTCCACCTCCTGAGGACGCTGATATACCTGCTGGTACTGAGGTGGCTCTGACTCCTGAGGATGCTGCGGATCCTGAGGTAGAAAAAATTGATGTTGAGGACCTTCCGTCTCCTCCTCATCATTATGAGCTCCATATGCTTCAATTGCGTGATAAGGATAGCTTTACTCATCTGTCCATAGCTGAGATCACCAAGTCTTTTTGTCTCCATAAGTTCGAGATCTCCTTTGTTGATGGTCCCGATGTTTTGACCGAGTCCCTGATCTGGAGTTTTCCTTTTGACGAAAATAACCTCTTAATCAGTGTTGGTCAGTTAGCTGCTGGTATGCTCCTCCCTTTGTTCAGTAGAAAGGATCCTTTCTACTATGACGTCTTGTCTAATAGGGATGACCCGGTAAATAAGACTCAGGTCCGAGGAGTTATGCAGTATACTTGAAACTTTTGGCGTGCCCTTCGTGAAAGCTGGTACCGTAGCAAGGGTTAGACGACCCTGGAGTCCTATGATCCCTTTGCTGAAGGGAGATCTAAGCGAGAGGATTACACCCCCGCCAACTTCAATGCCACGTATGCTGATGCTATCCAGAAGAGTAATCTTCTTCCTTGGAGTGTTGGCCCTCGTCGTATCCATGTTACTGTCAGGCAAATCCGGGAAGGCAATAACCTTCATCTATTAGAGGAGATTGGTAAGACTGTTTTGACTATCATCCGTTACTCTGCCAAGCTACCTTTGCCGAAGTCTGATCGCATTTGTCTTGACCATGATGATCGCTGGGCCCGTACCCCTCTTCGTGTGGTGGGTCCCCGGGCCTATGGTTTTACTAATGTTGATCCTCACGTTGCACAACTTTTGCTATTCCTGAGAAGTATGATGGATACCAGCCTTGGGTCTTCAACCCTGCTGCTTCTCACGAGGTATCCTTCGTTTTTCTCGAAGATTTTTGCTTTTGAAGGTTTTTGCTTCGTTTTTTCTTGATTTTCTGATGGATTTCTTTCGTAGTCTGCCCCTACTTCCCCTGCTTCATCTGCTGGAACTGGTCCGGGCTCTGCTGGTAACTCCGTGGCTACCAGGACTAGGAAGAGGAAGGCTTCGGTTGACGCAACTACACCAACACATGCGGAGATAAGGATTACTATCATACCTTGTCCTTGTGAGTTACTTAGTGTCTTTCCCTTGATCCTTAGATGTCGCATGTGTTCTTCTATAGTCTTCCAAGAGGAAGGGAAAGCTTAAGGTTGTAATTGATCTTGAAGCTTTGGATGAGGATCCCAAGGCTGTCGAGGAGGTGCCGGAGGATGAAGTCATGGAGGATATTGAAGATACCGGCCTCAGCCCTCATTTGGATGATATTGAGGAAGATTTTTCTAAGGATATCCTCAGTCCTGTTCGTGATGGTTCGTTGGAAGGTGAGAATATCCTTGCTGGTAGTGGTGCTCAGTTGATCAACCCTGTTAGCGTTCGATCTCCTGTTCCTACTTCGTCTTTGAAGATGCCTTCATTTTCTGCCCCTACCGGAGCTACTGCTGAGGCTGTCGTCGCCGCTTCCAAGAGTCTTCCTTCATCTCCTGCTACTTCGCTTCAATCTAGTGGTTCGTTTGCAAAGGTTGTGATCCCCGTGATGAGAGTAAGTAGTTCAGACTCTCAACCGAAGAAGAAGGTTGTGATTTCGCTTGGTAGCTTCTCCTTCAATGCTACGCCAACTTCATTGGGGAGCGCTCAGTCTGTTTCTACTTCCCCTGCTAGTAAAGTCGTTGGGCCTCCACCTTCGTCACCAGATTGGACTAGACTGGGTAATCTTCCTTCTGCTGGTGACATGGACTTAGGCGGAGTTCAATCTTTTCCTTCGGTTCCTAGCTCATCCACCATGCCGTCTCTTCGTCGCGGTGAGGGTTCTGCAGTCGTGTCCCTTGTTCATTCTCAAGTGGTTGAGGAAGTTTTTGCTGTGCCTAGCTAGGGTAAGCTGTCCGAGAACTTGAGCCTTGGTATCTCTGATGATGGTTGATGAGTGCTAAAAAGTGCATATTTCTATATATTTTTCTTGGCATTTATCTCATCTTTTGTGCATTAATTCTACATTTTATCCCATATTCTGTATTTTCATTGTTTTCAAGAATAAATATTTTTATTAATTAATTTTTCATTTTTAGGTTGTAAATAAAGTTTGGATGAATTGCGGAACGAAAAGAGCAGAAAAGTAGTGAAAAACCGGGAGGAATTACACAAGGAAGCCGCGAAGAATGTTGTTCACAAGACCAAAAGGCTAGAAGTGGGATTGAAGAAGAAGAATTGTCCTTAAAGAAGATATGGGCTTGGCATACCCAAGGCCCAAAACCCTTACTCAAACACATTTCCACTATCCAAGCCCGTCTCGGATTTCAGCCGTCAGATCGAAGCATTTCAGCATCCTACGGTCGCTCCATCATCGCACATCAAACTCCGAAGACCCCGCTTTACATCGAAACTCCCATCTCCATCTTGGGTCGTCCGTTTTGCTACATCCCTTCATCCGACGGTCGCTCCACGCTTACCTCCGTATCGCCGTTGGATCCACCTACCATCTTCCCATCCATCGCTCCTTGTCACAGATCATCAAACCTCGCTGAACCCGCCTAACACCCAAGTATCGAACACCTATACCCATCGCCAAACACACCCTTCTCCCAAAACCATCGAATCCATCTTCTTCCCCTCTCCGTCTGCAGAACTCGTACGCCATCACCACCACCTGCTCCTTCTGCCACCACCACATCCACCACCAAAGCCATCATGGCTCCTACCAACTAAACCCATCCCCTATATCACGTCCTATATCCCTCTCAGCGACTAATTTCACCCATTTTCACACCTCTAATCCCTAGCTGTGGAGTTGGTGAAATAAGTTGATGAAATGGATGTAATTGAAGCATGGGAAGGAGCAGAAGACGTTGAGGAAGCATGGGTCGAGACTATTGGGAAGAAATCAGAGCTGTTAGGTGAGTAATTTCGATTCCTATTTCTCAACAGGAAACCCTAATTTTACAAATTGGGGATTCTTAGGAATTGATGATTACAACTAGAAATAGAGGCATGGGTGAGTGTTATTGAGTAGATTCAGTGACATTAGGTAGGATTATTTTGATTTAATTTTGATTTTCACCAAATCCTAATTTTGTAATTTGGGGGAAAACCCAAATTGGGTCTGTGGGTATAAATAGAAGGGACTGTTGTGTTGTGTAGGGTATGCCTGGATTAGCCAGAGCTTCACCCAAGAGGACTGGACTAGCCAGTTCCTCAACTGTTGGTTCATTTGTTTTGTAAATTTTCAGTCATGTTTTGTTTGAATTTGCTCTTATTATCATATGTTATGAATGTTAATGTTGTTTATATGTTGAGCATGAGCTAAATTGTTGCAGCTGAGGTTTAGATGAAACCTCAGTGCACTGTCTGATAGTGGAATGCTAGGTTAGAGACTTAGTGCATTGTTTTGATTGAGCAATGGGAGAAATTAATGCTCATCTGTGTGCTTGTGATTGATTGTACTGTCAAAAGACAGTCAATGCTAGGAGCACATTAGTTGAGCAAGCTAATTCTCTTTCCATTCCATTTGTATGCTTAGGATCATAAGTTGACCTTAGATGTCACTTAGTTCCATTAGGAATTCAACCTAGAATTACATTATCTGGATAGGTCACAAGGGTGGATTCAAGGCCTTAGCTTAACCCACATTTTGTTTTCACAGTCACTTGCAACTCCGAATCTGTTTTTCTTATTGCTTAGTTAAATTTTCCTTGCTGCTTTGTTTAGTTTTTGTGCAATTTACAGCTTGCTGTGCACTGAAATCAGTGCACAAACTCCCCCCTGCCCTTGGCTTACAGCCTTGGTTCTTAACTGTTCTGCCTTATTGCTTTGCCTTGCTCACTGCCTTGGCCTATCCCTCATTGTCACTGCCTTGCATATAGCTTAGCTAGGAAAACTTCATAACACCCCAAGTCCCTGTGGAATGACCCTGTTCTTGCACACAAGCTACAACTGACCCTGTGCACTTGCAGGTATCACTGTAGGCATCCATTTATTGTCTTATTTTCATATCTTTAAATGCCTACCAAGTTTTTGGCGCCGCTGCCGGGGACTTGGCTGCCGTGTTTTTGAAGTTTTTCTTGTTGTTCTTTGCATACTCATACCTGCTGTGTAGTTATGATAAGCATCTTAGTGTACTCATCTTGCATATTGCATCTGTAGCTGTAACTTAGTACCACCTGTAGTTCTGCACCATTGTAGTTCAGCATCATTCCTGTCACTTTGCTGATTTTTACTTCATTCCTGTACCTATTTGTTTCAGCTGTAAATTGTAGTTCTTTACTGCATCTTAGTTTGTTCACTGCATAGGCAGCTGTGGCTCATCTTGCATTCTCAGCTGCATTCTCATACCAGCTGCATTCTTTGCTTGCTTCTCATAATCAGCTGTGTAGCTTGCTGTAGATTACCTGCCATTTTGTAGTTAACCTAGCATCACTGCATTTTCATTTTCACTGTCCCTGCATTCCATTTTCATCTGTAACTTCTATAACTACATGTTAGTTTTCCGTTTGTAGCTGCACCTACATCATTGTCCTGTCCATTCCTGGCTTGGGTTGTTGCTTTACCCATTTGTTTCAGAGATCTGAACTTCTTATCTGAGCTGCCAGGTGCCTGAGCTTGTGGTGTTGCTGATAAACAAGCCTGCAAACTGCCTGTTGCTGTTGTTGAGCTGTGCTGCTAGCCTGAACTGCTGCTGTGGAGCTGGTGCTGCACTATTGTTGCTAGAACTTGTGCTCCTGCTGGTGCTCCTGCTGGTGCCAGGCCAAGTCTGCTGCAACCCCTGCTGCCTGGTGCTAAATTGAGCCATCAAGCCCAACTGGGCCTGCTGAAGTTGTTGCCAAGCTTAACAAGTTGAGCCAAGCCCAACTGGGCCTGAATAAAGACAAAATCTTAGGATGATCCAAAGCCCAACTGGGCTTTTGCAACCAAACTGAACAGCTGGGCTGTGCTTCAAAGGTAAGCCTAAACCCATTAAGAGAACCCAACCTGTGGGCTTCCATTTTTAATCTGTGGGCATGTAATAATTATTTTAATTTTAATTTTAATTCTTTCTTTATTTGGGATTGTAATAATTTTAGTTTTATTTTTATTTTCTTTTTTTGTGGGTTTGTAATAATTAGTTTTATTTTTATTTTTTTTCTTTATTTGGGCTTGTAATTTAGTTGTTTGTTAGGCTTGTAGTTTCTTTTAAACTAAAATTTGGGCTTCAAAACCCAACACA